>NC_088422.1:73988716-74288716 GCF_034236695.1 Oncorhynchus nerka
GTGCTGTGCTAAGAAAGCTGTTACAGCCATCCCTGAGTGGTTGTGTCAGCACCGCTGCCAGGGTTGAGCTCTCCAACCTGCTCACAGTTTCAGGAAATAAAAGAGAAAAAAGGAAAGAGAAAAAAAGCAACTCTCTGCTCCGGTCCCCAAATGACACCCGCTGGGAGCTATCGCATGCTAGATTTCTGCGGGTGGTTCTCCCTGCGTTCTGTCTCAGGCCCCTGGACTCCCATTTACAGACAGAGCCATACTGGTCCTTTCTGCATGGAGGGGCCTGACCAGCTGTGTTCAGCAGAAAAAAACCAACAACAACTAAATAAATAAATAAATAAACTAATTAACAAACACATAAGAAACGGCTCATTTTGTCGCCTTAGAAAATGCTCGGATAAGGCACTTTTTGTGTGCCATCTGCAGAAAAATTGTAGTGCCGGACTTTGATTGCGGTGGGGCATGAATTGGGCATAACTGCTCTGAAATTCCTGACTGTTGTGGAAAAGTCACCTCACTAACGCAAATCCACCCCCATAGGACTCACATTCACAGACGTTTGATGGTACTGTACTAAACGTTTGACTTGTAGAGCTGTTTTCTTTTACCCTGTGCCTGCATGCACTGATACGGTCTCTCGTCTTGAACACAAATGAAGATGATCTGTCGTTATGATCTCTCGTCTGGAACACAAATGTGACACTTAAGACTCAAGGGTTTTGCAGCGATAACTATGCAAATGAATCTGCTTTGAGAGCAGAGGCAGCACCGTGCGCATCGTCTAGAGGTCACAATAATCACAGGGGGCTTGTGTGCAAACAAGAGACGCTAAGCATCTCAAACCTCTGCAAGCGAAGCAAACACACACACCCACATATACATATATGCAAACAAGACGTAATAAATCTCTTAAACCAGTTTGTATCACGCTCTAGCACACACACACACACACACACACACACACACACACACACACACACACACACACACACACACACACACACACACACACACACACACACACACACACACACCAACAAAGTCAAACTCAGGTGATTGCTCAATGCCTGTTTTTTTACCTTCTAAACTTCTCTATTTGATATCCTTCCTTCCTTCCTTTTTTTCTGAAGGAACCAAAAGGAGATACTTCTAGTCTCTACATGCCAATGTTGAAACCCTCTCTCCCTCAATGAATGAACTTCAGTTTTGTATTTTATTTCATTCATGTTATGTTGACTTGCATTTCAATGTGTTTTGTAGATTTTTAAAGGGTCACAATTATAAATTCATACTGTAGAGAGACACATTCTTCTTAAATCTATTGACTAGAGAGTCACCCAAGCTGCCAAGTACAGAACAGTCCGGGTCTTTGAAATGACCTGACAAGGACAGGAACATGGATTTGGCCTCTCAGCATAATCCATTAAACCTTTTTTAGGAGAGAGATAGCATATAGGTAATCTAAATTTAGCATACACCCCATCATGGGCCGTTTCGTTTTACGTGGCCAATAATGATGAATTCCAAAGGTGACCTGATGGGTTTCCTTTCAGCAGATTGATCTGCCCATGTGAGGGGTGTCACAAAACGGACGGGCGGACACAGTACACCCTCAGTACACCCTCAGCACCACCTCAGTACACCCTCAGTACACCCTCAGTACCACCTCAGTACACCCTCAGTACACCCTCAGTACCACCTCAGTACACCCTCAGTACACCCTCAGTACCACCTCAGTACCACCTCAGTACACCCTCAGTACACCCTCAGTACCACCTCGGTTCACCCTCAGTACACCCTCAGTACCACCTCAGTATACCCTCAGTACACCTCAGTACACCCTCAGTACCACCTCGGTTCACCCTCAGTACACCCTCAGTACCACCTCAGTATACTCTCAGTACACCCCCAGTACCACCCCAGTACACCCTCAGTACACCCTCAGTACCACCTCAGTACACCCTCAGTACACCCTCAGTACCACCTCAGTACCACCTCAGTACACCCTCAGTACACCCTCAGTACCACCTCGGTTCACCCTCAGTACACCCTCAGTACCACCTCAGTATACCCTCAGTACACCCTCAGTACACCCTCAGTACCACCTCGGTTCACCCTCAGTACACCCTCAGTACCACCTCAGTATACTCTCAGTACACCCCCAGTACCACCCCAGTACACCCTCAGTACACCCTCAGTACCACCTCAGTACACCCTCAGTACACCCTCAGAACACCCTCAGCGGCCAAAATAAGACATACTGTAGGCTATCTAACACTTTCACGCAGAGAACCATCTTCAGAGTATTTAGACTAAAGTCAGAATGGTCGACTGTTCTGAACACAAAAATAATCATATGCGTTGTCTGTTCTTGTCTCTTTTAATATCTTCCCCAAATTATTATTCTTTATTT
Organism: Oncorhynchus nerka; assembly: GCF_034236695.1. Taxonomy (NCBI): domain Eukaryota; kingdom Metazoa; phylum Chordata; class Actinopteri; order Salmoniformes; family Salmonidae; genus Oncorhynchus; species Oncorhynchus nerka. The sequence continues at coordinate 73,991,121 of NC_088422.1, forward strand.
TGGAACTACAGTTTAGAAAGGCACAACATTTAGAGAAAACAAAATGGCTGAAATCTAAAAAGAAATGTGAAGAACAAACAGAGGGAGTGGATTTCCACAGTATGTTTCAGAGCAGAGCAGTTAGGGAACAGAAACATTGTGCATCTTTTGTGTGTGTTTGGGGAAAAAAATCAGGACTTTAAGATTCTCCTTCTCTAGAACAAGTAAATAACCTCCACAATTTATCACAACTACAAGGAGGAAATGTCAAGGGCACAGGAGTCCCTTCTCTCTAGGTCATACACAAACGTGCACACACACACACACACACACACAAACACAAACACAGTGTATGGTGCTGTGACCGCCACACATGCACTAAATCCAAGTTGGGGCATTGACAAATCACAGGGAGCTGGAAGAGGGGCCCAGGTGGGACTAATTGAAATGAACTTTACTTGGGAGGGAAATATCTAATTAAGGTAAATTTTCTGGGTGTGTTTGTGTTGCAACATCATGGGGCCTAACTTTGAGCTCATCTTTACTTAGGGAAACCTGGTTACAGTATGCAGATCACAGACACAACTAAATATCAAACAGTAGAAGGATTTTTTTTTTTTTTTTTACTTTATTTTACTAGGCAAGTCAGTTAAGCACAAATTCTTATTATCAATGACGGCCTAGGAACAGTGGGTTAACTGGCTGTTCAGGGGCAGAATGACAGATTTGTACCTTGTCAGCTCGGGGATTTGAACTTGCAACCTTTCGGTTACTAGTCCAACACTCTAACCACTAGGCTACCCATTCTCAGTGAGAATGTGCTGTTTGGTGCTTGTTTCAAGTTACCTTGTTGAGACGCTCAGTGGGTTGAGACAAAGCTATTCATTATCTACCTGGCTTACTGTGTGTGTGTGTGTGTGTGTGTGTGTGTGTGTGTGTGTGTGTGTGTGTGTGTGTGTGTGTGTGTGTGTGTGTGTGTGTGTGTGTGTGTGTGTGTGTGTGTGTGTGTGTGTGTGTGTGTGTGTGTGTGTGTGTGTGTGTGTGTTCATCTGTACCTCCATGTTTTATTTAACCATGCCTGTCATTTGTATCAGTCAAAGAGTGTGTCTACTACTAGTGTTTGTGTTTGTATGCCATTTAGCAACTCTGTCTGTCTGTGAGTGTGGGGTTTGTTAGTTGGGGACACTCCACAGTCCCAAAAGCACTTGCAGTTCCACAGACAGTAACTGGGTAATTCCTCAGTGGCTGTTTAGAGTGTTTCCAGCAGCGCTAAGTGTTCTCCTGTCTGTGCCTGATCAGAAAACAGGCCTACTTTAGTCCGTTTGTTTTAAGGTCCTCCGAGAAGGCTCTCCTGTCCTTCCCTCTCTCTCTTTGTTTTCTTCTCTCCATCTCTCTCTCACACACCGACCCAGGCATGCATGCACTCAGAAACACAGATACAAATGCTCTCTCCTCCCTGTTAGGCTGCAGACAATACAGTGAGAGCGTGATTCATTGATAGAAGCAGCAAGGACTACAGTGCCACTAATGATTAGGCAGCAGAGGAGACTAGTGTTCTACACTCAAGACTATATTTCAGTTTGAAATAGGCTACATATTATTGAAACAACATGTCTGCCTCAATTAGATAAACCCCAGTCTAATAATGAGATAATATCGTTCAACAATCCTCTTTTTATTGTGTCAGACTGACACAAAATATAGTATTTATGTTCATATTTGAATGTATCCAAAAATATCAAAAAGTGGGCTAATGGTCGATTCAGTTCTCAAATATTTCTCCCACTAGTGTTGAATGCTTGAATATTTTACTCTTGTCACTTGCACTCACAGACCTCACCTTCTACAAGCCACAAACATGCTCTGGCACATTCCCAAAATACTTCACAAATGCATTCGAAATAACCCAGTGTCCTTTTGGTTTGTCTTGTGTACATGTGCGCGTACACAGATATGCTTGTGTGGTATGTGCAAGGAAGATGTGTCAGGACGGGAGGGAGTTGCCCTTTCACACAAACTCACACACACACACACATAATACATGGGTGCATTAGACTCACACACACACATAAATTATTAATCACAAGTTGTCCACATCACAGCCTAATGAATTCAATCACGACCATAATGAGCATATGTTATAGGGCTGTGTGTAATGAATGTCACAAGGAGGCGTCTGTATTCCTCACCTCTCCACCTCAGACACTAATTATAATACACCCATCAGAATGCTGTGTCTGTGCGAAGACACCGGGCGAAGGGGGAACAGTGTGTGTGCGCACATGATGGTGTGTGTGTAGTGTGTAGGCCAAGGATGATCTATACGCAGGGCAAGCTGTACCCTCTCCTCCCTCCCCTCCTCCCCAGTCCGCCATGGAGGGGTAATATGTACACAGCGCCCTCTTTACGACCCTGACGGTGACCGCTCACTAACGACACATACTGTGTAAAAGAACTGACTGACAGACACACAGGAACACACAAACACATCCATGCACACACACGCACACACACACACACACACACACACACACACACACACACACACACACACACACACACACACACACACACACACACACACACGCACAAACACTCACCCACATATTTAGGGGTGATTTAGAGACGAATACTGCCAATCCTAACAACACCTGACCGTGACTTTACAGCCTCATCATGTACTAGACATATGCTATTAAAATCTCAAGCTATTTTACATGATGAGATTGACAACAGATGACTACTGAAGGTCACTGTAGAGATAAACTACTAATCTGCCATGTTTACAATGGCAACTAGAATAATGGACCTTTTTCTGACCTTACCAAGACCTACACCAGTTGATAGGAATAACAGATCTGACATGCCTGTCCATGCTCCAAGCCATATAGCCTGCCTCACAATATATTATCCTTGTGTTTTCCAACGTCAAGAGAAACATACTTGGCCAGTAAAATGTTTACCTTTTTAATAATGGGCCTCAGAATCCACTGCAATTACATGGAAACACCTGAGCGAAAACTATAAACTTCACCTACACCATCTAGACATACTGTCTGTGTGCGTTCTTCATCGAGTGGTCTGCTCTCTTCTGCTCTGTTCTGCTCGCCCCAGTAAAGGTGAAGTTTCCTCATGGGAGCTGACAAGTGTGAAATTGCAATAGGAAGGAGTGCTTCAAACCCTGCCATTTACCCCTCTCATTAACATACCCTAAACCCCCAGTCTGCCTGGTTGATAAGCCAGTCCCTGCCTCTAAACATGAGCTCACCAAGGTAATAACATACATATTATGCATGACAGTGTTTGCCTAAGAAACCTCTCTCAAACACACACATCCATTCTTAAGATTCAATGGTGTTAGTTTGCCCAGTGGTGTAGTATTGAGTAAAGAGCCAGGAACAGAGGTATTGGATTGAGTTGGATAGTAGAGATAGAGCTGCATGGCTTAAAGGACATCTATAGCACCAGGCTCTGGTCTGAGACACAGATCTATGTCTCTCTGAGGAGAACTGGGCCTCTCAGTTTTACTGCCAACAGAAAGGGGCCACAGGTCATGACCTTCCTCTTTGAAGCCACTGCTTTTCTCTCTTCCTCTGTTTCTTTTTATTTGCCTCTTCCTCTCTTTCTTCCTCCCCCCTCTCTTCCTACATCTTCCCCTCTACCTTCTATCTCTCTCTTCCTCTCTTTTTCTCCCTCCCCCTTCTCTATTTAATTTAACCCCCAATCCCCCTCCCTCCCTCTCGACCTCACTTTATCCTTTCCTCTCTTTCCCCCATCGCACCCCCCCTACTGTAGTTTAAGTGAATTGATCACTGGGCTGAAGGTTAGCAAGTCTTCAGGCCACTCCTTTGGTCATAGAGCTGAGAGAGAGTGGGCTCTGAGCGGACACTGACGCTGGTTCTTTGTCTTTGCGGAGCGGAGCGACTGCCGGCCGTGACCGTATCGCTGCGGCAGTGTAATTGATACAGGCTCACGCTGCTGGGCTTAACAGAGACCCTGCTGTGTTTGCACACAGCCTGAGATCACACAGCTGCAGGGCTCACAGTACAGACAGGGAGAGCTCACAGAAGATCATACACAGCGCGCTGGCGAGATCACAGCTACAGAGACACAGAGAAGATTGTAAGAGATAGTGAGGGGTGCCTGGTTGGTTAAAGGTGCACTATGTAGCTCTGCTATTTCCTGCTGTCTAACATTCTAATAGTTTGCCTAATTTGTGTTTATGTGACAAACAAGCAAGTATAGTGTAGAGAATCATTGTACCATCTAAACTGCTGTGAAATATATTTTCCATAAGCAAAAATATTGTATTTTCAGCTGTTTGAAGCTGGTGTACAAAACTGAAAGTAAAAGACTCAAAAATCTAACTTAAGAACGATAAGCATAGAAATAGTGCCCATAGAACACCTACCAATGAGAATGCATATCTATAATTCACATTTCTATGTGAATTTGGTTGGATGGCCCCAGAAAGTTACATATTGCAAGTTTAAGCTGATATGATTAGAACATCTCACTATGTGTAGCAGGTGTACAGCCTCTACAAGAAGAAAAAACAAGTGCCTACAATAACTACCTCTGTGTAGCTAAGACGAAAGCAGTATTCACTCACTGTTATACAACTGATAAGGCTCTTCCCTCAGTCTGCTCCTTAGTAGCATGTTCATTCAATCATGTCCCTAGCCAACAAGCTTGCCTGGTGAAATCTGGGCCACACCTGAACAGAGATACCCTGCACAGCAGTATCACCTCAATACTCCACTAAAACCCCACCAAAGATCACTAGCAAGCAGGTCCTTGCCGCTTACACACACGCACACACACACACACACACACACACACACACACACACACACACACACACACACACACACACACACACACACACACACACACAAACACACACACACACACACACACACACACTGGTTTTATCCTTCCGCCTGACATTCAGTGACATTTCAGAAGTCGTTAAAGGTGTGTGCACAGGGACCAGGAGAACGTGGCCAAAGGCGCTCCTCAGGCGGAAAGAGACCGCCGTCGCTGTCAGGACATAAAACATGGCTGGATGAACTGATTATGCTTTCAGAAAAATCCCACCCGCACATTTCACCCAACTTCCCTCTCTGAAGATGTATTTAGTGTGTTGACAAATCATCTGTTCAGTATTTTAGACACACATGAAATGGATGCCTCCGGTGGGAAGGCTGGGCGCATGTCTGGTTGTTCAGTGCTCAAGGTAGTAGTGGCCTTTAACACACAGCTCTACGATCAGATTAGACGAGCACAATCCCAACTTCAACCATTAGTGGGATAGTAAAATACCTGATTGTAGATCTGTCCAGCTAGAGGACCAAGAGTACGAATAGAAGCCATATGTTGATCTAATGAACTGCAGCCGCTGGGTTGAGCAGTCTACAGCCTGCTCGGCTTTGCGTCTGTGACACAAACACACACACAGGGTTCTCGACAGATAAGAGTCTCCACTTTTACGAGCCTCTTCCTCCCCACTAACAAACAGACTATTAACGGGCCGTCAGCTGCTGGCTCCTACCCGGCTTGCTGACAGCTAATGTCCTGCTATTTGTCCATCTCTGGCATCCGACTCCATAAAGGCCTGGCTGTAAAAAATTTTTTAAAAAGCCCCAGTGACCCATGCCGTTAGGGGCCGACCCTCTTCTCCCAGTCTTTACTGCAGTGAATGTTTGTTTTTGGTTGGTCGGGTTTCCTGTGCTGTGATTAGTGGGCTGTGTTAAAGATGGACTAGGAGGGGGGTGAGGAGGTGGGTCGAGGAGGTGGGCCGAGGAGGTGGCCCGAGGAGGGGGCCGAGGAGGTGGACCGAGGAGGTGGACCGAGGAGGGGGCCGAGGAGGTGGACCGAGGAGGGGGCCGAGGAGGTGGGCCGAGGAGGTGGGCCCGAGGAGGGAGCCGAGGAGGTGGACCGAGGAGGTGGGCCCGAGGAGGTGGGCAGAGGAGGGGGCTGAGGAGATGGGTGAGGAGGGGGCCGAGGAGGGGGCCGAGGAGGTTGGTGAGAAGGTGGGCAGAGGAGGGGGCCGAGGAGGTGGGCAGAGGAGGGGGCTGAGGAGGGGGGTGAGGAGGTGGGCTGAAGAGCGAGCCGAGGAGGGGAACGAAGAGGTGGGTGAGGACGGGGCAAGGTGAAGGCCAAGGAGGGAGTCTTGCAGCCTCTTGGTTCAAGGCCCCTCCCCAGTGGAGAGGCTGTCAGGTCCAATACTAAGACAAATACAGACAGAGGCAAGGCCCTGATTACAGGGCTAAAGCAAGGAGTTCTCATAGACAACTGGAGTCTGGAAGTAAGTGCACGAGGGCGTGTGTAAAGAATTTCTCGGAAATGGTAAGCTTGCTGGGTAATTGAAAGAAATATATACAAACAAAACGCTATTTTATTCTCATTTTCATTATTAATCACAGCATGACAAGCTAAACCAGACCTCCACAACACCCCATCTTCTTTTCTCCTGGCTGCAACCCTCAGGATAAGCCATTCCTCTCTGTGTACCCAGATAAAATAAAATATGAATTGATGTGGTGTGGTGTCTACTAGCCTTGCTAACGCCGGCTAGCCCATACCACAGAAGCCCTTTATTTATCTTCCATGTAAATCTGTCTCTCTGAGTCCCTGCTAAGAGTGAAAGTCAGCCAGGTCACTGTCAGACCTCAGCCCATCAATCCGAGACGGCGTGGTGATGGCAGCGTGCACTCCGCAAAGGGAGAACCTAACATTCCCACAATGCACGCAGAGGTAATGGAATCTCTGGGACGCCTGGGGGGGGACATAAGTCAAGGTGAAGAGAGATGGTGACAGTGACAAAAGCCTGGAAGAGTAGCAGAGAGAGAGAGAGAGAGAGAGAGAGAGAGAGAGAGGGCAGGTAGGGGAGAGAGGCAGGTAGGGGCTTTATGATGAATGTTAAAAGCTTGACAGCTTGAGGTTTGGGGTTTAAAGAGGAAGCAGATTGGTTCATATCCCGCATGGCCTTTGCACTATCTGGTTCTTCATCACTATCACAGCCCCCCCCCCCCCCCCCATCTCTCTCTGCCCTGCAGAGGCCTACACGGCAGCTTTATAAAGAGGTGCAAATCAATCTTAACCTCCTCTCTCTCTGGTGCTGCTCCTCTCCCCACAGGACACAGGTTGCACAGAGCCCTGAGGTCCAGCTCTCACTACTGCACGGAAACATCCAACCTACTGTAGTACAGGAACGTTACAGTATGATGACAATCACTACAGTACACCTCTATTCATCCTGAGAAGCTGAACTGAAACCCACTCTCCTGACCTGTTACCAGTTTATACAGTTCATTCATGTTATGTCTTTTTTTTTATAGATCCAAACATAAAAGTTGTTTCCACATTGCAAAGTCATTTGCTACCATATACAATCCTGTATGTGTGGCTACCTTTATTTTCTAATGTCTTTGTGAACTGTATGTATTTACATATCTGTAGACATACTGGCAACAGAAATGTGCTTTATGACTATGGACATGGCCATACATGTCCATGAACAAACATGCAATATGCATTAAGCCTGCCACCAATAAACAATATACTGTAAATCAATGCCTTAATAGCATTTACAATAAATACATGTAGTCACTACTGTAAAGAACATAAAAGCAAAATAATATATTGCTCTATGGAGAGCTGCTACCTTAGTTTTACAGGCACTTTGATGAATAATTCACAATAGCAGTTCAATTATTTACATGAAGGTTATAGTGAACTGCTCTGCAAACAGCGACGCGGTAGGTTAGTGCAGCACTGTCTCCTGATTATGGGGCCATGTTTCTAACCTCACATGATAACGTAATGTTGCTGCAACACGTGTTCTCGCTCGCTGCTATATGGGTTTCCTTACAGTTGTAATCATCTGGGCCTGTAGCTTTAGCACCAGGGTCTCTCACAATGTTAATAGACCCTAACAGACATCTCCAGTGATCTAAGCCACCTCCATTTTTCAGAAAACATGCACCCATACAGTCCAATGCCCCTAGTACCAAACTTGACCCCTAGACCCTAAATTGACCCCTAGCCTCTTACCCTTATACACTTGTTTAGATGCAGGTTGCATATGTTTAGGCATTATAGGCAAACTGACACCTAGCCTAGCTGTGGCTATCCTATTGTGCCATATGGATAACACCTACCCACTCCTTTCAGAGCTACTGAAAGTTCTTGCAGGGTAAAGGCTAGAGGTCGATTTGGGATTTGGCAATAGCAGAAGTACGTTAAATGACTAAATTGGCCTGTCTGGCCTCAGCCAGACTGTAACAGGACTAAACAAGGACATCTGGTCCCCATAATCCTCTTACCAGGACAATACTGTGGAACAGTCCCCATAACAACTATAATGGTGAATCAATGGTGTCCCTGACATTGTGACATGGCAATTACATTTAACTGGTGTCCATTGATTATCCAAAAGCAGCTTATCCTGGCAAGGGTCAAGGAACAGCTAGAGTCTCAGCTAGAGAGGGCAGAAGAGAGGTCTGTTCTGGGTACAGTTTCCCCTTCCCCCTTCAACTGACTGAACTGTGTGTGTGTGTGTGTGTGTGTGTGTGTGTGTGTGTGTGTGTGTGTGTGTGTGTGTGTGTGTGTGTGTGTGTGTGTGTGTGTGTGTGTGTGTGTGTGTGTGTGTGTGTGTGTGTGTGTGTGTGTGTGTGTGTGTGTGTGTGTGTGTGTGTGTGTGTGTGTGTGTGTGTGCGTGTGCGTGTGCGCGCGTGCGTGTGTGCGCGTGCGTGTGTGTGTGTGTGCGTGTGTCACTATCCATCTATCTACCTCCTATCAGTCTCTTCTATTCAGAAGGTCTACTTCCGTCCATACTGTGGTCTCTACAATTCCATGAACCTCATACAGACACTTTGGCTCATATTTCACAAGGGGAGAGAGATGGTGGTGGTAATGGAGGCAGACACATCTCACTGTGATACCCAGATTCTCCCCTACAAATCACTACCACCTGTTTCACCATGTTATTATGTTCATGACAGGATTAGTACAGTTTCTGAAATGTTTGGTAGTAAACCTGAAAGATCACAGGACCATGGTGAGGATGCTTCTGGCTAGTCATTCCCTTCTCCTCTCTCCCATGGCTCTATAATGGGATCTAATGGGCTCAGTCTTTACTGTGTGTCCATTAGGCCACAGCGATGCTGGATATTGGCAGGTGGAGAGACAGAGAGCTTCAGTTGTGAAGTATAGGGCTGTAAAACCATGTCAGCAGACAGGTAGGAAGTGGATGTTGTGATGGACTGAGTGACATACTTTATGATATTCAATGGGGCAACTGGCCCAGCCTTTCTCTTTTTGTAAATAGCCTCCAATGTTCATTATCAATTACTATAATTACTATCATGTATAAGACTGAAACATTTGATTGTAACGATCAATTGCCCTTCAAAGTTGGACATTCACAACACCCTAAATTAACTGCACCTAAAGCCAACATTCAATGGTCAATGCAAAATCTCTTGAACACACTGCTGGCTGAGGAGTGAGAATGTGCCTAAGGAAGGGGTGGGGGGGGGATACTTGGAGTGCACCCAAAACAAGTTGATTTATATGAACTGGAGCAATATACATCTAATCGTTATCTCTTAGCAAGGACGATGAATGAAAATGTCTCTCCTGAAATATTGAAATGCAATCTTTATCTAAGTGAGGCGAGGAGGCTAGGAGGGGAACCCATTTAGCAAAGCCGTTACGTACTCCTCCATCAGAGCTCCAAAAGAGGGAGGAGATGATAGACAGAGGGAATGACAGATAGAAGGAGAGAGAGCGACAGGAAAGACAGAGAGAGGGAATCGTGAGATAACAGAACGAGAGAGGAGGAAGCTGCTTCCCCCTGACCCTCTCCCCATCATCGCACATGACCCCGCTCCCATCCCTCACACACATGTTCTCCCTCTCTCCCGCCCTCTCCCCATCATCGCACACGACCCCGCTCCCATCCTCACACACATGTTCTCCCTCTCTCCCCCATCATCGTCCCTCTCCCCATCATCGCATCATCGCACCCAGCTCCCATCCCTCACACACATGTTCTCCCTCTCTCCCCGTCCCTCTCCCCATCATCGCACACGACCCCGCTCCCATCCCTCACACACATGTTCTCCCTCTCTCCCCGTCCCTCTCCCCATCATCGCACACGACCCCGCTCCCATCCCTCACACACATGTTCTCCCTCTCTCCCCGTCCCTCTCCCCATCATCGCACACGACCCCGCTCCCATCCCTCACACACATGTTCTCCCTCTCTCCCCGTCCCTCTCCCCATCATCGCACACGACCCCGCTCCCATCCCTCAAACACATGTTCTCCCTCTCTCCCCGTCCCTCTCCCCATCATCGCACACGACCCCGCTCCCATCCCTCACACACATGTTCTCCCTCTCTCCCCGTCCCTCTTCCCATCATCGCACACGACCCCCGCTCCCATCCCTCACACACATGTTCTCCCTCTCTCCCCGTCCCTCTCCCCATCATCGCACACGACCCCGCTCCCATCTCTCACACACATGTTCTCCCTCTCTCCCCGTCCCTCTCCCCATCATCGCACACGACCCCGCTCCCATCTCTCACACACATGTTCTCCCTCTCTCCCCCCATCCCTCTCCCCATCATCAAACACTCCTCTCTCCCCGACCCTCTCCCCCATCATCGCTTCCATCCCTCACACACATGTTCTCCCTCTCTCCCCGTCCCTCTCCCCATCATCGCACACGACCCCGCTCCCATCCCTCACACACATGTTCTCCCTCTCTCCCCGTCCCTCTCCCCATCATCGCACACGACCCCGCTCCCATCCTCACACACATGTTCTCCCTCTCTCCCCGTCCCTCTCCCCATCATCGCACACGACCCCGCTCCCATCCCTCACACACATGTTCTCCCTCTCTCCCCGTCCCTCTCCCCATCATCATCACACGACCCCGCTCCCATCCCTCACACACATGTTCTCCCTCTCTCCCCGTCCCTCTCCCCATCATCGCACACGACCCCGCTCCCATCCCTCACACACATGTTCTCCCTCTCTCCCCCGTCCCTCTCCCCATCATCGCACACGACCCCGCTCCCATCCCTCACACACATGTTCTCCCTCTCTCCCCGTCCCTCTCCCCATCATCGCACACGACCCTGCTCCCATCCCTCACACACATGTTCTCCCTCTCTCCCCGTCCCTCTCCCCATCATCGCACACGACCCCGCTCCCATCCCTCACACACATGTTCTCCCTCTCTCCCACGTCCCTCTCCCCATCATCGCACACGACCCCCGCTCCCATCCCTCACACACATGTTCTCCCTCTCTCCCCGTCCCTCTCCCCATCATCGCACACGACCCCGCTCCCATCCCTCACACACATGTTCTCCCTCTCTCCCTCCCCTCTCCCCATCATCCTCACACACGACCCCCCTCGTCTCCCATCCCTCACACACATGTTCTCCTCTCTCCCTCGTTCTCCCTCTCTCCCCGTCCCTCTCCCCATCATCGCACACGACCCCGCTCCCATCCCTCACACACATGTTCTCCCTCTCTCCCCGTCCCTCTCCCCATCATCGCGCACGACCCCGCTCCCATCCCTCACACACATGTTCTCCCTCTCTCCCCGTCCCTCTCCCCATCATCGCACACGACCCCGCTCCCATCCCTCACACACATGTTCTCCCTCTCTCCCCGTCCCTCTCCCCATCATCGCACACGACCCCGCTCCCATCTCTCACACACATGTTCTCCCTCTCTCCCCGTCCCTCTCCCCATCATCGCACACGACCCCGCTCCCATCCCTCACACACATGTTCTCCCTCTCTCCCCGTCCCTCTCCCCATCATCGCACACGACCCCGCTCCCATCCCTCACACACATGTTCTCCCTCTCTCCCTGTCTATCTCACCATGTCAGCAAAATTGTTGTTTTTAATTTATTACACATTCCACAAGTTAAGCATGCAAACCTCCCGGGTGCAATTTTAAACAGAGGCGGGAAAACTATCAACAAATCTTTATTTGTCCCCTGGCAGAGAGCTTGGTTAGAAGGATAACAGTTGCCTCTGAGTAGAACAGGCTGGAACAATGGTGAGAATGGGAACTCTAAACAGCTTCCTGTAGCACCACGCCGCAGTGCAAGACTGAACACTGCTTCAGAGGAATAGATAGAGAAAGAGTCAGAGAGAGAGAAAGTCAGAGAGAGAGAGAGAGAGAGGTAGAGAGAAATAAAAAGAGAAAGTGAGAGAGCGAGAGGTGAGCAAATACAGAGAGGGATACAGAGAGAGAAAGAGAAAGAGAAAGAGAGAGAGAGAGAGAGAGAGAGAGAGAGAGAGAGAGAGAATGAAAGCGAGAGAGACACTTAAAACAAACAGCTTACTGACTCTGCTGGGGGAGACTGACTCTGCTGGGGGCGACTTACTCTGCTGGGGGCGACTGACTCTGCTGGGGGCGACTGACTCTGCTGGGGGCGACTGACTCTGCTGGGGGCGACTTACTCTGCTGGGGGCGACTGACTCTGCTGGGGGCGACTGACTCTGCTGGGGGAAACTGACTCTGCTGTGGCAACTGACTCTGCTGGTGGCGACTGACTCTGCTGGGGGCGACTGACTCTGCCGGGCGACTGACTCTGCCGGGCGACTGACCCTGCTGGGGGTGACTGACTCTGCCGGGGCGACTGCTGGGGGCGATTGACTCTACTGGGGGTGACTGACTCTACTGGGGGTGACTGACTCTGCTGGGGGCGACTGACTCTGCCGGGGCGACTGACTCTGCCGGGGTGACTGACTCTGATGGGGGCAACTTACTCTTCTGGGGGCGACTGACTCTGCTGGGGGCGACTGACTCTTCTGGGGATGACTGACTCTGCTGGGGGCGACTGACTCTGCTGGGGCGACTGACTCTGCTGGGGGCGACTGACTCTGCTGGGGGCGACTGACTCTGCTGGGGGCGACTGACTCTGCTGGGGGAGACTGACTCTACTGGGGGTGACTGACTCTGCTGGGGGCGACTGACTCTGCTGGGGCGACTGACCCTGCTGGGGGTGACTGACTCTGCCGGGCGACTGCTGGGTGCGATTGACTCTACTGGGGGTGACTGACTCTACTGGGGGTGACTGACTCTGCTGGGGCGACTGACTCTGCCGGGCGACTGACTCTGCCTGACTCTGCTGGGGCGACTGACTCTGCTGGGGGCGACTGACTCTGCTGGGGCGACTGACTCTGCTGGGGGCGACTGACTCTGCTGGGGCGACTGATTCTGCTGGGGGCGACTGACTCTGCTGGGGCTGACTGACCCTGCTGGGGATGACTGACTCTGCCTGGGCGACTGCTGGGGGCGATTGACTCTACTGGGGGACTGACTCTACTGGGGGTGACTGACTCTGCTGGGGGCGACTGACTCTGCCGGGGCGACTGACTCTGCCGGGGTGACTGACTCTGATGGGGGCAACTTACTCTTCTGGGGGCGACTGACTCTGCTGGGGGCGACTGACTCTTCTGGGGATGACTGACTCTGCTGGGGGACTGACTGACTCTGCTGGGGGCGACTGACTCTGCTGGGGGACTCTGCTGGGGGCTGACTCTGCTGGGGGCGACTGACTCTGCTGGGGGCGACTGACTCTGCCGGGCTGGGGGAGACTGACTCTACTGGGGGAGACTGCTGGGGGCGATTGACGACTGACTCTGCTGGGGGTGACTGACTCTACTGGGGGTGACTGACTCTGCTGGGGGCGACTGACTCTGCTGGGGGCGACTGCCGGGCGACTGACTGACTCTGCTGGGGCGACTGACTGACTGGGGGCGACTGACTCTGCCGGGCGACTGACTCTGCTGGGGGCGACTGACTCTGCTGGGCGACTGACTCTGCTGGGGCGACTGCTGGGGGCGACTGGGGACTGCTGGGGGCGATTGACTCTACTGGGGGACTGACTCTACTGGGGGTGACTGACTCTGCTGGGGGCGACTGACTCTGCCGGGCGACTGACTCTGCCGGGTGACTGACTCTGATGGGGGCATTGACTCTGCTGGGGACTTACTCTTCTGGGGGCGACTGACTCTGCTGGGGGCGACTGACTCTTCTGGGGATGACTGACTCTGCTGGGGGCGACTGACTGACTCTGCTGGGGCGACTGACTCTGCTGGGGGCGACTGACTCTGCTGGGGGCGACTGACTCTGCTGGGGGCGACTGACTCTGCCTGGGGAGACTGACTCTACTGGGGGACTCTGACTGACTGGGGGCGATTGACTCTGCTGGGGGTGACTGACTCTGGGGGTGACTGACTCTACTGGGGGTGACTGACTCTGCTGGGGGCGACTGACTCTGCCGGGCGACTGACTCTGCTGGGGCGACTGACTCTGCCGGGGGCGACTGACTCTGCTGGGGGCGACTGACTCTGCTGGGGCGACTGACTCTGCTGGGGGCGACTGACTCTGCTGGGGCGACTGACCCTGCTGGGGGTGACTGACTCTGCCTGGGCGACTGCTGGGGGCGATTGACTCTACTGGGGGACTGACTCTACTGGGGGTGACTGACTCTGCTGGGGGCGACTGACTCTGCTGGGGGCGACTGACTCTGCTGGGGGCGACTGACTCTGCTGGGGGAGACTGACTCTACTGGGGGAGACTGACTCTGCTGGGGGCGACTGACTCTGCTGGGGCGACTGACCCTGCTGGGGGTGACTGACTCTGCCGGGCGACTGCTGGGGGCGATTGACTCTACTGGGGGTGACTGACTCTACTGGGGGTGACTGACTCTGCTGGGGGCGACTGACTCTGCCGGGGCGACTGACTCTGCTGGGGCGACTGACTCTGCCGGGGGCGACTGACTCTGCTGGGGGCGACTGACTCTGCTGGGGCGACTGACTCTGCTGGGGGCGACTGACTCTGCTGGGGCGACTGACCCTGCTGGGGGTGACTGACTCTGCCTGGGCGACTGCTGGGGGCGATTGACTCTACTGGGGGACTGACTCTACTGGGGGTGACTGACTCTGCTGGGGGCGACTGACTCTGCCGGGGGGGCGACTGACTCTGCTGGGGCGACTGACTCTGCTGGGGCGACTGACTCTGCTGGGGCGACTGACTCTGCTGGGGGACGACTGACTCTGCTGGGGGCGACTGACCCTGCTGGGGGCGACTGACTCTGCTGGGGACTGCTCTGCCGGGCGACTGACTCTGCCGGGGGCGACTGACTCTGCTGCCGGGCGACTGACTCTGGGGCGACTGACTCTGCCGGGGCGACTGACTCTGCTGGGGGCGACTGACTCTGCCGGGGCGACTGACTCTGCTGGGCGACTGACTCTGCCGGGGACTGACTCTGCCGGGGGCGACTCTGCCGGGCGACTGACTCTGCCGGGGCGCTGGGGGCGACTGACTCTGCTGGGGGCGACTGACTCTGGGGGCGACTGACTCTGGGGGAGACTGACTCTGCTGGGGAGACTGGCTGGGGGCGACTGACTCTGCTGGGGGGTGACTGACTCTGCCGGGCGACTGCTGGGGCGATTGGGGGGGACTGACTCTGCTGACTGACTCTGCTGGGGCGGCTGGGGACGACTGACTCTGCTGGGGGCGACTGACTCTGCTGGGGGACTGACTGCTGACTCTGCTGGGGCGACTCTGCTCTGCTGGGGGTGACTGACTCTGCTGGGGGCGACTCTGCCGGGCGACTGACTCTGCTGGGGGCGACTGACTCTGCCGGGCGACTGGGGGCGACTGACTCTGACTCTCTGCTGGGGCGACTCTGCTGGGGGCGACTGACTCTGCTGGGGGCGACTGACTCTGCCGGGGCGACTGACTCTGCTCTGCTGGGGGACTGACTCTGCCGGGGCGACTGACTCTGCCGGGCGACTGACTCTGCTGGGGCGACTGACTCTGCTGGGGCGACTGACTCTGCTGGGCGACTGACTCTGCTGGGGCGACTGGCTGGGCGACTGACTCTGCCGGGCGACTGACTCTGCCGGGCTGGGCGACTGACTCTGCCGGGGGCGACTGACTCTGCCGGGCGACTGACTCTGCCGGGCGACTGACTCTGCCGGGCGACTGACTCTGCTGGGGGACTGACGACTGACTCTGCTGGGGGCGACTGACTCTGCCGGGCGACTGACTCTGCTGGGGGCGCGACTGACTCTGCTGGGGGCGACTGACTCTGGGGGCGACTGACTCTGCCGGGCGACTGACTCTGCCGGGCCGGGCGACTGACTCTGCCGGGCGACTGACTCTGCCGGGGGCGACTGACTCTGCCGGGCGACTGACTCTGCCGACTGACTCTGCCGGGCGACTGACTCTGCCGGGCGACTGACTCTGCCGGGCGACTGACTCTGCTGGGGGCGACTGACTCTGCTGGGGCGACTGACCCTGCTGGGGGTGACTGACTCTGCCGGGCGACTGCTGGGGGCGATTGACTCTACTGGGGGACTGACTCTACTGGGGGTGACTGACTCTGCTGGGGGCGACTGACTCTGCCGGGGCGACTGACTCTGCTGGGGCGACTGACTCTGCTGGGGCGACTGACTCTGCTAGGGGCGACTGACTCTGCCGGGGCGACTGACTCTGCTGGGGGCTGACTGCTGGGGGCGACTCTGCTGGGGGCGACTGACTCTGCCGGGGCGACTGACTCTGCCGGGGCGACTGACTCTGCCGGGGGCGACTGACTCTGCCGGGGCGACTGACTCTGCCGGTGCGACTGACTCTGCTGGGGGTGACTGACTCTACCGGGGCGACTGACTCTGCCGGGGCGACTGACTCTGCCGGGGCGACTGACTCTGCCGGGGCGACTGACTCTGCTGGGGGCGACTGACTCTGCCGGGGCGACTGACTCTGCTGGGGGCGACTGACTCTGCCGGGGCGACTGACTCTGCCGGGGCGACTGACTCTGCCGGGGCGACTGACTCTGCTGGGGGCGACTGACTCTGCCGGGGCGACTGACTCTGCCGGGGCGACTGACTCTGCCGGGGCGACTGAGCGCTGATCTGAAGAGAAGAGTGGGAGCAGTGCAGTGCAAAGCAGTGAGCTCCTCTGAAAAGTATTTAGTCTTTTACCCGGGCCCTTTGCCAGTCCTCACAACCACTTAGTCCTCTCTCCCTGTGGGTACCACGGGCCTGTTGTGACACAGTCTCACATACTAGAGGTCTGGAGACTGAAGCTACAGAGCTGTAGAGTTAAGACAGGGCTTTAAATCACATAGGACAACAACATGTAGGAATAACACTGGATTTGTCAACTGCAGTTCAGTTTTTCTATGAGTCATATTATTTATGTATATATGAAGACAAGAGGAGCAGGCTGGTTCATTACTGCCAGCTGCATAGCATAAGTCATTAAATATGTTGCTCTCTCACAGAACAACTGAATACACTTGTTGCTTTGTATATATGGGACAATTTGGTAGAAGCTTTGAGTCCTGGTCCCACAAATATATTATCTCTATATTTACCATCTGGTGGCCTTAGCCTTGGGTCTCTCCAGACTTGACTTACCCCTGTGACCCACCATGCCCATATAGGGTGTCGGTGAGAGTGCCACCAGTCACCAAGACATCCTACTCCTCACTAACATCCCCAGCCCGCCACAGCCCACCCATCACACCCTGCCAACCTCTAACAAACAACACAAAAAAAAAACATATTGAATCTCTGACTGACAGAGTGAAGTACTGTCACCCGTCCCTCACACTAAAAACTGGCATCACGCCCTGGGAGTGGCTCCTTCAGCCTTGAACCAGATCCTTCCACAGGGCCTCACAGTGTTACAAATATGGCTTGTTTCTCATTAGCACAGTGCCTAAGATAAGACAGCCAAGAGTGAGTGGATGGGTAGAGGACTCTCACTGAACATGAAGGGGGGTTGATGACACTGTAGTATTGGCCAACTTCTAGAGTGAGTTTTAGTCCCTGTGTCACTTGTCTTGACTTTCAGACTCTGGGACACTTCTGTTACAAACAGCTGTGATCATTATGCTGTGCATATGCTGATATACACAGATACACATCCATGCATCAAGACGTAATAGTACTGTATGTACACACACACATATACTCAAGCACACAAACACACATGTATGTGAACACATGCACAAACAAACATTTATTTTGACCTCAGTATAAGAAGACAGTCCAGAAAATAGTTTTTATAACTGATAAAAAGAGAGTCCAGAATATCAATGTATTTCTGACTCCATCTCAAACCTGACTCCCTGAGAGCAGCGCTGGAGAGGATAGGAGTAGGTAATCAGTAACAGAGGGCGTCTCTATGGATCCAGTCTGGTTTTCATTAGCATGCTGGCCACTGCCTCCTCACATCTCGGTGTGTATTTAAATAGTTCATGGACTAGCCATCCACTCTGCTACTGTAAGTAAGGAAGGGGGCCCCGATCCTCAGAAGTTCTATCTTTCAGATCAGGAGGAGTGACTTTGGAATACTGCAATATTCATGAAGTGTTTGGGAACTTTATACCCTTCCTTGTCTTTGAAGTCTCCTAGATTTCATCCACTTCTCCAAAAAAGCCTCCGTCCATTTGCTCGTCAGTAATTGGACACTAGTTATATATATATTTTTTTCCCCTGTTGGTTTTCTGTTGGTTTTCTTTGCATATGGTGGGAGAAGCCAGAATGCCTTCATACTGTATGTTAATGCCAGTTGGACTCGACTCCTCGTGGGGAAACAAGAACGCTTGGATGCCAGGAATACGATCTGACCAGCCGTAGCTGTGCCCGACAAGCCCTTCTCCCCCCTTCATTCCTTGGTTCCCTCCATCCACCCACTCTGTGAATTCCCCCTATGTCTGACCCGGCCATGGGTCTCTCTCTTGGTAGACACCCGCTAACCGAGGGGCATGGTGGGGGGGTGACCGTTCCTCTGTTGAACTTAACTGTGTGTTCTGTGATGATCGATGAAGGCCATGGGAGATAGAAGCGATAACGCAAGCAGAGGAAGGAGAGAGGAGAGAGGAGAGAAGAAGAGGTAGAGGAGAAGGGTAACACTATCCCCATGCAGGATACAGGCGAGAAGTCTGAACGACTAGCGCCAAGCCCGGCCCAGACACAGCAGCAGAGAGCAGAGATCAGTAAAGGCAGCTGGACACCTTTGAAGGAAACTATCAAATATTAAGGGGAAGTGGATATCTCCTCTTGGCTGACTAAAGTCATGTGGGTGGGAGCGGATCTGGCCACCCGTAGACCCACCGTAGTGGTGTGAGATATCTCTTTTTCCCTGTAGCACTTGCACTCTCTCTCTCTCGTGACCGCCACACCGTGTAGTCACGGTAATTAGGCTTCTCAAAACTCTGATGCTGCTGATGGTCATTAGTAGCCTACCTAACTGCCTGGTACTCAGCACTCTATTGTCCCTCTAATCACTCTGACATCAATGCAAATGTATTCAAAAATCTAATCAAACACTTTATGAGAGCCCATGTGTTCATGTTGAGCAACATTTCGATAGGCTATGCATTTGCGAGAGAAAACAGAGTGATGGCCTCTACTAAAAATAAGAGAATCAGCTTTCTATAGGCTAGACCTACGATATTTATTTCTCAACTTTCCTAATATTAAGCACATTGCTTATATTTACAACAGGAGTGTAGACTAGCTGGCTGGCATGAAAATAAACCACGGGGAAAAGCCAGATTTAAGTGCATAGATTACATGTATTTTTTCTCAGTGACCCTGTTTTGATACAGGTGCATGATAATGGTCCATTCTAAATCAAAGCACATTTCACACATATATTATTTAGTATATGTAAAGACAATATTAAATCAAGAATAGTCTGATGGGTGAAAATATTAGCCTGTCACTTGTGAATTCTATATTATAATTTGTGAATGATGCCCAGCATCGGAAACAACGCCTTCTTTTGCGACTTTTTCTAATTAACTAGTGGCCAAATAACTTCTTAAAATTAATCACATTAATCCGCTTTACAAGGGGTGTATAACCTAACTGGAATACATAAGCAGCGCGTGAGTTTCAAGTTAGGGGAAGATCATTTTCATCATAAAAATGCACCATTACATGGATAAATACATGTGCCGGCACTTTTGATAACGGTGTTTTCCGCTAATGGAAAATGTGCCTTTTACAGCGTACTACCATGTGCGCATTGCTGCACTTAAAATTTGAAGAAATATCATGATAGTTTATCAACATTTTAAACAAAATGTTCTGACATGTTGCATCAGCCACATTGCGTAAAAACATTTATGCTTAGTGGTTGTATTAATTTGGGATCTAGCGCATCCCACAACTGCCATATCAGGCAGTGAAATTCTAGGCATTATCAAGTGTTTGTCAAATTGTGAATGAGTGACTGATGTAGTGTGTAAAACAAACAGAGCTCATGTCTTTCAAGCAACTTTTATCAAATCATCATTAGAGTCACATCATGCAGCCTTAGAATGTATTAAACATCTAAACATATAGCCCAACAATTGTAGAACAACTAAAGTTACATTAATAACTCTAAATTAAGCATATAGGAATACCTCATTATTTGTTAACCGCCCAACACAGAATAGCCGAATGTGCGCACTTCCTCAAATTTTGGGGAGGAAATATGCTTTGTTCAATTGTATTCTTCATACTATCAAATAATGCCACGGAATTCTAATCAAATCTTGTCTGCTAAATTAACTCATGTAGCCCACAGCCATTTGGCACAGCCAGATCAGGACAACTCAGAGTAGGCTATTCTGTTCTTCTGAAATAGACTACATTTTCTTTATATCATGCTTCTTTAGACCTGTCTAAAATAAATAATGGATTCATTGTGAAGGTGTAGGCTATATTACATGGATTTTATTAGACTTTTTCAAATGTATATGTTCCATAGGTCTGCATCCGCGGCTTGTAGGCTGGGTGTGGAAGCCAGGAGATGCTACATGTGTTAATGTTAACTAACGGTCTATTACAGAGAGACTGACAGTTATTTGCTTGACAATCACAGGCTGACAAAATGTTGTGACTGCCACAGCCCTACTCAGAGCCACACACAGACCTGCCAGGATAAGTGTTCCTGCCGGGTAAGCACACCTGTTGGCCCGGGGGGTCAAAGCATGAGTCCTGGACTTTGGTACAGATTTAACCCTCCTAAGATGTAACCCTCCTAAGATGTAACCCTCCTCTGCTACCATTTCCGACCCCCTCTCCCCCATCCTCCTCTTCATCTCCGCTAGTAAAACCAACCCTTAGCAGTAGAAACTGAATAATAAGATGGGCTTACTTTTGCTCATCCCTGCTTTAGCATTTTTTTAAATCCCCTTTCTTCTTTTAACGGCCTTAAAGCCAATAAGCGGCTTGTTACAGACTTTTTTCTGCCCGCACGCTAAAAGAGCAACGACATCGGATGGTGTTTTGATATGCAAATTAAAGATGAACTATTAGTGTTGATGTCAGTACATTTCTATCGCCAGCTCACGGTGAAACGAAGAAATAAGATGGCTTCTTAGATCATGCTCCTGTATCTATTATACAGTTCACCAGCGCTGTTCAACTAATACATCATCAGCATGGAAGAGGGTGAATCCATTCACACATCAAATAATATACACAACAATAGAAACAACTCTTCAAGAGGTTGTTTAGCAACAAAACAGAGTTGTGCGCAACTATGGGGCAAAACAGATGGGGTTGGCTTAGATTGTTGACAACATGCAAACTATACTTCGTTTGCACAATGAGCACTTGTTACAGTTGTTGGTTAGCTAGCTAGCAATTTCTTTGCCAAATTAGCATAGATGTGGCAACAGTCAAAACACCTCAAAACAAGTTACGGTATCAAGAACAAGATAGAACTAGCTGAAACACGACACCTACGATTCCCCACATGGCAGCTTCTTGTCATTGTTGCTAGTTATCTGGCCATCCAGAATCACAACAACACAAGGATTTCTGCCCCATTGAAGCATGCACATCATTTTCGTGACGTTGTCAGCTAACCCGTCTATACAGACTGCACCAGTGAGGCTGATAATATTAAAACACAGTCCAACTCTGCCATGTGTTTTTTTCCCCAAAATACATTTCTTTCCGTTGTAAATTTGCTGCAGAATCAACAGGTACAGTATGGGAGGAAGAGATACAGAGTTGTTCTATGTCTCATACTAGAGGTAGAATAAAGGATCTCTCTGCACTGTGGACAGCATCTGAAAGAGAATGACAAAAACCCCAGTAGGCAGGCAAGGGAATGCCAGCGTTATCTAATACATTCATCAATATGTCCACTAAGCTCCTGACTGCTCTTAACCCTGCAGCTATCTCCCTCTGGCTCTCCCCCCTCCTCCCCTTTCTGCAGAACAGGCAGCTCAAAGTTAGTGATACTCACCGTGCCAGCCCAGATGGTCAGCCGCACGGTCAAAGCATGTACCACTCAGCTCAAACAGTCTTTGAACAAACCCTTCTCCCCACTCCAGATGGCATGCCATGCGTGACACTAATGCCACAGGGGAACCGTGACTGTATCAGTGTGACAAAGTCCCTAGAGGTCCGTGTGTGTGTGTGTGTGTGTGTGTGTGTGTGTGTGTGTGTGTGTGTGTGTGTGTGTGTGTGTGTGTGTGTGTGTGTGTGTGTGTGTGTGTGTGTGTGTGTGTGTGTGTGTATGAGAGGGTCCCTTAGGTTTCTGGCTCTGTGGGGTAACTGGTCCCTGCAATGGGCATGAATTTGATACAAGAGATTGCAGCCTGTCTAAAAACATATTCAAATCATTATCAAGTCTTATAATCTAAATTGATTAGACATGTTTTTTTAAATGTCTTACTAAATGTAATGTCAAAGGTCATACATTATATTTCACTACTCATTAGAACTGTATTGTGTGTGAATGAATTCACCAGAACTGCATCAGATAAGAATGAGAGAGAAGAAATCTGCTCATAACCAAAACTCAGAGACAACAGTCAGACATCAGGTTCAATCAGCCTCCCTACAGATACATACTGACTGCCACTCTGCAAAGACATCATCAAGCCAGTCTTCACTACACCTGCCCAAGCACATTCCCCTGAAAGTGCAGTGATTCTGCAGTAATTGAGATGTTTCTAAACGCTTGATTCAAGCATAGAGAAGCATGTTTTTTCACTTTGAGACTGATAAGGCGACAGAGGAGCCTCGAGGCACGCCAACAGCACATACACACAAGCATGCTCACACACAAAAACACACGCTTAAACAAATCAAAAATCACCAGAGGAGCCACAGCCTTTGTGTGTTTGTGTGTGTGTGTGTGTGTTTGTGTGTGTGTATGCGCACCCATGTGTGTATGTGCGTGTATGTGTGCGTATTCTCGGGCATGCAAGGGTTTTCTCCCGCTGTGCAGTTCCCCTCTCTAGCCTCCCAGAACGTCAAGGGGCTTTTATATCCAGAAAATATGGGAAACAATGACTGGCTATTCCCTGTGATATTCCTCATTCCTGCTGAAGGCCCCTCTAAATTAAAAAACAGTTATGAATCGTCCTCGGTGGAGTTCTCTGCTTCAATTAATGCCTCAATTAGATTGGGAACATTAAAGGTAGTAATGATTTCCACTCCTCTGTATTGTAATTTAAGCCGTGCTTACTCTTGCCTGTGAAAGCAGCGCTTGGCTTTGAATGTATTAGACTAGATTAATGAAGGGCTGATACGGAGTCAGTCTGCTCTGTAGCCCTTACTTATGTGCCAGGCCATGAAGCTCTATCATGTTTCAGCCGAACAGATCATGTGTTTAATTAAATTAGATTCAAGATACTTGATTTATCCCACTAAGGGTAAATATGCTAAGAGCAGTGTGGATTGGAATATATAGAACACAACAGAATAAAAATATACATTTTGTGATTGTAATTTATCACTGAATAAAAACGATCAAAAGTCTCAGTAGGTAACGGTGTCATCAGGCAGATGACACTTTCCTCTTCATAACTACTGTACCTACACTATGTTATATTTAAATATGTAAGGACAGTATACAGTATGTCTGGGTGAGGGTACCCCTTGATCAGCTCCATCACCTCTAGTCTCCTGTGTGTCCCTCCCCCTGCAGCTCCCCTCTCTAGCTACCTGAGCTCAGGGGCGGGATCGTAACGATCGCAGGAGGAGAAAGCGATCTGTCCCCCATCGATCCAGACTGTCAGCACGGACTGGACGTCCACCCTGGCACTATCGCTAACGCTATGGTGGCCAGGCTGGGTAACAGCAGTGACCGCAGGCTTGTGTGCCTGGTCACCTCTAATCAAACGCCCACTCCCGATGAGGCAGGGGCATCTAGAGGGTCACCACGAGTCCCCATGCTCCAGCCCTGGGTGCTGATGGGTGACTGGTGAGTGGGTGGAGTTCAACCGCAGTCAGGCCTAACTTCAGTGAAATTAGCAGGAGAGGGATGCCAGTTGGCTTATGTTGTATTAATAGGTTAAATCAATGGTGGCCTTATTTTTGGTAAAGGAGCGTGGGTAATTGGAAGTCCCGGACCACGTTGAGGATTACAATGTTTATCCTCGCATAATCCCGATAAACATTAAGACATGACGAGCAACATGCTGATGAGCTTCAGGCAGGAGCAATCAATCACAAAGTGAGATAAATAGCCCCTTTGGCATTCCTGCCAAATGAAGGAAGGTTAAAGTCAATGCCTCTAGCGTGGCTGTTAGTCTGTGGTTTTAAGTCCTGCACTCAGGTAAACTGCTCATTATGAAATGAGTCAACACGTCCTAAATAGTTGGAGGGTATGACGGGGAGCCAAATGCGAAATATTACCAGCAACAAAGAACCACAAATAGTGCCGTTACACCGCCATCATTTCTCAATCGTTTTTGACTAAGTTTGGAACTTTAATTTAAAGTTGACCGTTTTTTTTGCTGTTGTTGTTATTCAAATAAGCAATCAATTCTCTCCATAACTTGCAGTCGACAATCAACTCTGTAAAGATTTATCACATACACCAGGCCCGTTTCTTTTGAGTTACAGGGGGCCATTTTGCCGGGCTGCACATTTGCCTATTCACACAGGGAAATGGGCAGAAACTCCTCAAGCAGAACATATTCAGGAGGAGCGTTTCTGAGGACTTCATGTTTGCAAATGACTTGCAGGTACATACATAAACCCCTCTACCTGCGCGTGATAAAGGGACTTGTTGAAACCCAGACAAGCGAGTCTGCTTCTTAGCGACTCAAACCAGATGCTGAGCAGTATAGCGGAGGAGACGGGTGTGGGGGGCGGAAAGGGGGGGGAGGGGAGAGGTGGGAGACAGACGCACGTTCATTCCCCATCCGTGCGTCTCAGTGATAAGGAGACATTGGGAGCTTGTTTACATCCGGCAATGGGAAAACAAATTGAAAATTCCTGCCGGGACGCCGATGCATATCAAAACAGGATTATTTTCGAAATAATCGCCCATGCCACAAACTGTCACCAGCTAATCTACACTTTGTTAGAATTCAAATTACTTTCCCATGTTTACATTGGCATTACGGCAAGGGCAGGGGCCCAGCCACTCTGAGGGGCATATTTGCACAAGAGGAGTAATAAAACACAGATCAAATAAAAGAAACTTCCAATAAATATTCCTGAAGGGAGAGAATGCAAAGGTCCTGTCGTCTGAATGGGAATATTGAATAGGGAGGGTCTTTACAATAATAGTGGTGGAGAGTCCCTGTCGTGAAGCAGGAGACAGCAGACAGATGGTGGTAAGATTTGATGGCTTCCTCTGTGGGGGTGAGACGAGCCC
This sequence comes from Oncorhynchus nerka, assembly GCF_034236695.1. NCBI lineage: Eukaryota > Metazoa > Chordata > Actinopteri > Salmoniformes > Salmonidae > Oncorhynchus > Oncorhynchus nerka. The sequence continues at coordinate 74,016,786 of NC_088422.1, forward strand.
AGTTGGGCTGAGCTTAGCTGAATCGGACAGGGCTGGGCTGTATGTAATGAGCTGAGGTGAACTAGATCTGGGCTAGATCAAGGTGGAACTGTTTAAGCAAGTCTGGTCAGATCTGAGTGAGGCGTTGCGGAGGTTTGCATTGTGTTTGCATTGTGTCAGGAGGAGTAGAGGCTTCTCTTGTCTCTGGATCAGGTTGCCAGTGTTTATCACTTGGAGCTGTACTGTGCTGCACTGGCACAGGGGCCAGACACATTATCCCTTTTCGAGGCCTGTCAGTCATCACGGGCCAGGCCGTCTCACACCCGGCTGCGGCCGCAGCTCCACAAAGAGAGTAGCAGTCTGCAGGCCTCAGCACTGGAGGGAGCCATGGAAAATCACACAGCTTCTATCCCTCCTCTCCAACGGATCAATGGCGCTTGTCTTTAAGTGAGAACGGAAGTGCAAACCTGGTGTGAGACAGTGCTCACGTAACATAAGCCCTGTTACTGAGTCACTGTCCCTGTCGCTGAAGGGGACTTAACTCTTTTATCTTTACTAAATAGGTAAGAATGCAGATGCATTTTGGATGCATGGCCCTAAAAGACTGTAAATTGATTCGCATATCACATTACAATGAATCAGTGTAATCATTTTAACATGTCATACTCAATCAAAATGAGCTACCTTCCTTAGATGCGAAATGTTGAGATGAATGCCCACTAACAGCTAATACGTGCAGTCATGCATGTAATACATGATATTGAGAGAGTTGAGTCTGTACATGTCTACACCTGCAGATCCTGTAACAGCCTCACTGTGCATGTGCTCACTAGTTCCCTGTTTCAAGTTGACAGTTAGTGACATACATAATCTATGGAGTATTTTCATAATTTCTTGTGAGCATTTTAAATCAATATAACTATAGGTACTCTTGTTTTCCCACAGTGTTTGGTTCAGGTTGAATCATTTCTATAGGATGTTTTCTTATTTTAAATCATGTCTGAATGCTTGAGGTAATTATTTCCCAAGATAATCAGTCTGGCCCTACTCAAGGCCTGTCAGACTAGAATTAATTTACAAGTTAAGTCAAAGCACTGTTCTAAGATCATCATCACACCTCAAAGCCATCTCTGTGATTAGTAAAACCCCCAAACTGACTCTAGGTCTGTGTTGAATGTTTGTCCCCTAGCTGTGCTGTCATGGAGGCTAGCCTTATAGTTCCTATGGGAATAGCTCTATGTGTCCTGTGGTGGAAACCACATTGAGTGACAGACACAGAGGAGACATGCAGATGACATCACACAGATTGTTCTTAGCCATATTCTTAATGGCACTAAAGTTCTCAGTCGAAAGGCTGATACTTGCAGAATTAGTCATCTATTTTACATTCTCCCTTCTCTTCTAAAGGCTATTGGGAACAACAAACAACAGTCATTTCACAGGGTAATATATTTTAATTGGCTTCCAAAGCAATGCTATGTGACCCCGGATCAGTCATTTCACATGTCCAAATCTTAAGGTCGTCCACGAGAAGTGTGGGTTCTACAGACTAGAGACACAGACACTGGTGAGGCTTCCTGTCAGCGCTAGTGCTAGTCTACCGCTCTCTTGGCTGTAACTTTGCTCCTGTGTTCCCAGCCCTTGCCTGAGGCGGCGAACGGCTTTGTCCGCCAAGGGAGGGGGGGCGAGGGCAGTGGGGGAGGGGAGAGCAGCTTAGATTAGGTTTGACAGGGTAGTGCTTTGAACGGGGGGGTTAGAGGATTTGATTTATTCTCAAACTCAGCCCATAAGGGGACAGTGCATGTTTCTATTAGGGGCTGTGATAGAGGCCATGCTAGTCTCATTCCCTTAGACACACATGAGCTGTACTCTACTGTCTCCTGTCTCTCCCTAACTCCCTTTCTCTCTCTCTCTCTATCGCTGTCTCTCATAATTTTTCTTTCAATCTCTCTTTCTGTCTCTCTTTCTCTCAACAACAGTGGCTTGTGTTATCATCAGCTGTGTCTGTGGATGAAAACTGAGTGCGTGATATGTCTGATCCAAATCAGAACCAGATATTAGTCAAACCCAGGTCATCTGAGGATAGCTAACTGCAGGCCGCACTAATGAACTGCTCTGAGATCAGATATTGGAAGACAACTCCCAGACTTAGCCCCTGCAAGGTGTCTGTGACTGTTCATCTTCCAGTAGAGTCAGAAGCACAAAAGCAACCTGAAAAGTTTCCTTTCACCTGGAAGTCTTCTGAGAGGTGCTGAAGTGAAATCAGGATGCACAGGAAAAACATAAGCTATCAAATACTTATCAAATGAATGTATGGTTGACATGTAACATGCATATTAACATGGGCACCCTGCTCTCAGCTAATTCAGCTTCCTGTCTCTTTAAATCTTGAGGTGGCCTGTTGTTTCTCTGTTCAGCTGCTGGGCTGTTCTGTGTGGGAGCGTGGTGGTTTAGAGTAGAGCAGCGAGGGAGGAAGGATGACAGAGAACAGACAGTCAAACAGAAAACATGTACGGGCGAAGGAGAGAAGATCGGTGGCACCACAGACAAACTGCACAAAGAGGCTCATGACAAGGCTCTAATATGTGTGTGGTAGTACAAGTTGTGTTGTATAGTGTATGTGACAGTGGATAGATAGGATTCTGGATACATCTGTATATCCAGTGAGGAGTGTCAACAAATAAATAAATGTGCACAAAGTAGTCCATCGACAAGGCCAAAATGATGTCCAATAATGTAACATAAGTATATAATGATGCACATACTGTATTCTAATCTGATTCTCATTTTTCACTCCTGCTCTCTCTGTCTCAGTCTCTATCTTTCATATAAACTCTCTCTCTCTCACATACACAAACATACTACTCTCTCTCTCTCTCTCTCTCTCTCTCTGTCTTGAGACAGGATAACCGTTTATTATCTGGTAATATCTTGCTGCCTGTTTCACAGCACCCCTAGCCACACCGCTCAGCAGCGCGGAGGCCACGGCAGCAGCACATCATTTCCTGTCACTCAGGGGGGGTGACTAGGGCTGTTATATATGTATTTTTTTTGTAGATTGAGGTCAAAGGTCAAACACAACGCAACAGCAGCCAATGACAGTCATATGCTACAGGGTTGGCACAGGTACCGAATCCACACAGGAAGGACAGTTTGAAAATCATGAATCTTTGGGCTATTGAGATAGCCGTGATCTGGGTTTATGGTACCATCAGTGTGCCCATCTGCCCGAGCATAGCAGGAAGGAGAGGCAGAAATAGATTCCTTTTCATTTGCGTTTCCGGGAAAATGCTGCTCATATCGGACACTCACGTCCCCGGGTCAGTCACACTGGCATTGATGTAATAGGAGTATTTACGCTACGATACATTCGCAAAGTCAAACAGTTTTAGGCTACTATATGAGTAAACCTGACTCTGCTTGAAATGCTTTCCATCTTCATCAGATACAGTAACTGTATAGGCTGGTTTGAAATGGGATCATAACCACTACAGTACATGGATCAGTTGTGATGAGTGTATTTCTGTCACCACCTCCTTTTCTCCTCCAGTGTATGACACACCAGAGCGGATGTGAGTGCAGTGTGTGGGAGCCTGGGAGGTGACCTGCAGGGCCTGAGCAGTCCACTGAGGTTAGAACGTTACAGGAACATGGGGTGGATAGGGGTTAGAGTAGAGCTGTGGTCAGGCTGTTGTCACACTGGTGCTTTTCTAGAACGGAAGCGTTTAGTTCTCTCTATTTATCCATCGTAATATGACTACCTAACCTATCTATCTCCAGGCCATCTGACTGTTAAACAGTCAGCCGGCCTCCGCCCAGTACCCTGCCCTGAACCGTAGACACTGCCACTAGCCGGACTCTGCCCAGTACCCCGCCCTGAACCGTAGACACTGCCACTAAGCCGGCCTCCGCCCAGTACCCCGCCCTGAACCGTAGACACTGCCACTAAGCCGGACTCTGCCCAGTACCCCGCCCTGAACCGTAGACACTGCCACTAGCCGGCCTCCGCCCAGTACCCCGCCCTGAACCGTAGACACTGCCACACCGGCCTCCGCCAACCGTAGACACTGCCACTAGCCGGCATCCGCCCAGTGAACCGTAGACACTGCCACTAAGCCGGCCTCCGCCACCCTGCCCTGAACCGCCGGCCTCCGCCCAGTACCCCGCCCTGAACCGTAGACACTGCCACTAAGCCGGCCTCCGCCCAGTACCCCGCCCTGAACCGTAGACCGCCCGGCCTCCGCCCAGTACCCCGCCCTGAACCCAGTACCCCGCCCCCGCCCTGAACCGTAGACACTGCCACTAAGCCGGCCTCCGCCCAGTACCCTGCCCTGAACCCACTGCCACTAGCCGGCCTCCGCCCAACCGCCACTAAGCCGGCCTCCGCCCAGTACCCCGCCCTGAACCGTACACTGCCACTAGCCCAGTACCCCGCCTCCGCCTGCCAGTAAGCCGGCCCCGCCCAGTACCCCGCCCTGAACCGTAGACACTGCCACTGAACCGTCCGCCCAGACACTGCCACTAAGCCGGCCTCCGCCCAGTACCCCGCCCTGAACCACTGAACCGTACCCTGCCCTGAACCGTAGACACTGACAACTGCCACTAAGCCGGCCTCCGCCCAGTACCCCGCCCTGAACCGTAGACACTGCCACTAAGCCGGCCTCTGCCCAGTACCCCGCCCTGAACCGTAGACACTGCCACTAAGCCAGCCTCCGCCCAGTACCCCACCCTGAACCGTAGACACTGACAACCGTAGACACTGCCACTAAGCCGGCCTCCGCCCACCCTAACCGCCACTAACCGGCCTCCGCCCAGTACCCCGCCCTGAACCGTAGACACTGCCACTAAGCCGGCCTCCGCCAGTACCCCGCCCCTGAACCGTAGACACTGCCACTAAGCCGGCCTCCGCCCAGTACCCACTGCCACTAGCCGGCCTCCGCCCAGTACCCGCCCTGAACCGTGACACTGCCACTAAGCCGGCCTCCGCCCAGTCCCTGCCCTGAGTACTGCCACGCCCCTGAACCGCCCTCCGCCCAGTACCCCGCCCTGAACCGTAGACACTGCCACTAAGCCGGCCTCCGCCCCCCGCCCTGAGTACACTGCCACTAAGCCCCTCCGAACCCACTGCCACTAAGCCGGCCTCCGCCCAGTACCCCGCCCTGAACCGTAGACACTGCCACTAAGCCGGCCTCCGCCCAGTACCCTGCCCTGAACCGTAGACACTGCCACTAAGCCGGCCTCCGCCCAGTACCCCTGCCCTGAACCGTAGACACTGCCACTAAGCCGGCCTCCGCCCAGTACCCCCGCCCTGCCCTGCCACTGAACCCAGTAGACACTGCCACTAAGCCGGCCTCTGCCCAGTACCCCGCCCTGAACCGTAGACACTGCCACTAAGCCAGCCTCCGCCCAGTACCCCACCCTGAACCGTAGACACTGCCACTAGCCGGACTCCACCCAGTACCCCGCCCTGAACCGTAGAATGAACTGCCACTAGACACTGCCACTAGCCGGCTACCACCGGGTACTCTACTCTACACCTTACAGACTGCTGCCCTATGTACATAGACATGGAACATTGGTCACTTTAATAATGTTTACAGTCTGTTTTACCTACGTTCTATCCATACTGTATTCTAGTCTAGGCTCCTCATATATAACTACTGCTGTACACACATGTTCTATTCATATACTGTCCATACTGTCTGTACACACCATCACATACAGTACATATATATTTATAATCCTGACTCTGACATTGCTTGTTCTGATGTCTTAATACATTTTTTTATTATATATTTTTTATTTAGTGGATAGATCAGCTTTAATTTGCAGATAGATTGTGGCTTCCATCAATGCAAGTCTCTGCAATTGTTATTTTTTACAAACTTTTGGATAGTGTGTGTATTGTTATTGTATTGCTAGATATTAATGCACGGTTGTAGCTATAAACACTAGCGTTTCGCTGCACCTGCGATAACACCTGCAAAACTGTGTACGCCACCAATAAACTTTGATTCGATTTGATTTACCTGCATTCCTTTTTTTGGTCGTTACTCATTTAGTTTCTTCCTTGAACCATTACTTGATGTTAACTGTTCTTATTTACACACACACTGCATGGGGGGGAGGGGCATCCTTGATGTGCGTCACATTATTAGTTTGGCTGATGCCAAAACAGCCTGGCATATTTAGACAGAAAATATACCCAAACCCACCCATGCTTTATTGTCTGGGATGCTTAGCTAAGGGGTACACACGTATTGCAGGTGTCAATTTAATTTGAATAATGCTGAGTATGTTTTGCAGGTTTGTTGACCCTGTGTAGTGTTGTGCAAGGAGAGAGTGTGTGTGTGTGAGTGTGTGTGTGTGTGTGTGTGTGTGTGTGTGTGTGTGTGTGTGTGTGTGTGTGTGTGTGTGTGTGTGTGTGTGTGTGTGTGTGTGTGTGTGTGTGTGTGTGTTTGTTGACATTGGCAGCACAGTGGCAGTTAAAGCAAACGCAGGTGCTGCTGACTTTTGATGTGGGGAGAGGTAATGTAAGTGTGCTAACAAACACACACCTCTGAGCTTCTATATGACCGCCTCCACCACAGACACACCTTGAAATCCGCTGTCTGTTTATTTAAGAGCTTCAGAGGTGTGTGAAAGAGATGGGTTAACGGGAGCGCTAGAGTTGACCTTTGTTAAGGTTACAAGCAGAGTAAAAACAACTACTTATTTCATATAATTAAGGTCATGGTTGATGATCATGTAAATACTGTAAATGTAACTGAGGGAACTGACTTTACCATTTACTATTCACTTGAACGCTGCACTCTCCAGAAGCCCAAGTTATACAGAAATGCTGAGACATGTAGAAAGGGAGTGAGCTTTTGGTTGGCCCACGGATTACTAGAATACAGGGAGCGGGATCGGTCACAACGCTCTCCCGAGGTCCCTGGTGGGCGTGATGTTCTGATGAAACGACTGATGATTCACATCTTACTGTCAGAAGCTTTTAAGCTCGCTCATCCTCTCCAGAAACAGTGCGTGAACACACTGCTCAGTACAGGCCATTGAGTCATGTGGCCTTCAGTGTTTCAGTTAGGTCAATCTCATTTCATCATGACAGCTGGGTGTGATTCTACTGTGTTTTACTAGTTCTTTGTTATTGTGTCTTTAGTACCTAGTTTTGGCTCATCCATAGCAGAGTACAAATGCATTGTAAGTCAAGACTTAAACTTACGACTTTTAAGGAATACATGCACACATGCGCAAGCGCACCTGCACGCGCACACACGCACGCACACACACGCACACACACACACACACACACACACACACACACACACACACACACACACACACACACACACACACACACACACACACACACACACACACACACACACTTCACCTCCCCCCAGAGACACACACACACACCCTCCCACACGTTCAATAATCCACTCTCATAAACTTTCTTCCCACAGACACAGATTAAAGACGTCACCTCTTGCAACTCATCCAAAATAACACTCCTTTCTTCTCCACTCTCCTCCTCCTCCGGTCCCTGTGTGTCTATGAGCTACAGATGGTTAAATGTGTGTTCTCACTCAGTGGGATCCCTATGGAAGCAGATGCCCAGGCAGGCAGCCCTATCTGTGAGTGTCCCCATTGTGTCTAAAGTGGTCTGTGGGCTGTACACGGCTCTACGTCTCCCTGTATTTGATGGATATCACCATCACCCTGGTCCCATTAACTCATTTGCTGAGAGGATGAGCCGGCTATTATCACTCACTATAACACTACACGTAACCTGCTAGGGAAGTCAGCCAGCTAGAATCATAATTAAGTAGTGATCAAATGAAAATGCGTGAATTTTCTCATTGCTCAAAAGAAATGGAATAAAAAACATTCTCTGCACAATCCCTGTTATTGTGGCCGTTCACACATCCTGTAATGTCTGTGGTCTTTAGAGCAGTGTGTGTTCTCTCAGCTCCACTAGTGTCTGTCCAAACACAGATATCTTTATCATGGCTTCCGACTGCAGCCCAAAGACCCCTACTGAGAAAACAAACACACACACCAAGCCATGTATCTGTCAGCAACCTGTCTCAGGTTGGAAACAATCACAGTGGAGAGAGATTGTGTGTGTTTGTGTGTGTGTGTGTGTGTGTGTGTGTGTGTGTGTGTGTGTGTGTGTGTGTGTGTGTGTGTGTGTGTGTGTGTGTGTGTGTGTGTGTGTGTGTGTGTGTGTGTGTGTGTGTGTGTGTGTGTGTGTGTGTGTGTGTGCTTGCACGTGCATGTGCATATATTCTTGGAAGTGAGAATAGTTTGGGAATGTTACAGGAAGCTCAAGGTGGTCAACAGAGTTATGGGGAGTGTATGGGATTGGACAGGAGTTGGATGTGGGTGTTACATAAGTGATCCTATAATACATTAACATGTCAGTTCATCTGGGAAGACGTTGCCACAGATGAGACTGAACTCTCCGGTCCTCACTTTCTCCCCAGCCCTCCTCAACTTTCCCCAGCACTCCTAAACCCTCCCCAGCCATCCTCAAAACTCCCAAGCCCTCTCCAGCTCTCCCCAGCCTTCCTCAACCCTTCCAAGCCCTCCCCAGCCCTCTCTGGCCCACTGACCAGCCCAAGGCCAGGAGGCCTTGTCTTTTTACGGTCCCTATGGGCTCATAAAGCTTTGATAGGACAGGATACAGAGCTTTTAAACTGCCAACATGTGCAAACCCACTGCACTTCAGAGACAGAGATATAGTAGTTCAAGTCAAGGTGCTTGGTCTTTGATGCCACTCTAACTGCACTGTGCTGTTCTAGGAGATAACCACAAACCAGAGAAGGCCTTTCCTCACCCACACACCCTGCACCATGCACTCAGTCCAGAGACATACACCCTGCACCATGCACCCAGTCCAGAGAAAGTCATTACCTAAATCATCATTCTCCTTCAGAATGAAAGACAGAAAATAAACAGAAAAGAAAAGAAACCAGGGACAACAAGTCAAGGAAATGAAAATAGTGAAGGAGACCAGAAAGAGGGGAAAGAAAGAAAGAAAGTGTTGCTGTTCTTTAAGAGTCTCCTTAGGATCTAAGAGGGTGCCAAACCTAGTTTCCTCTGTTCCCTTGCCCCTGTCCCCTCTCATCCTCACCTTTGACCCCACACACTTCACCAGTGCTGACGATGCCTCGCCCTGCCTTTCCCCTGGCTGCCCAACCCTTCATTGTTTCCCCTCTGCTTTTCCACTGGGAGAAACAGGAGCATTGAGGGCCTCCTTGAGTGTCTCCACAACAGGGAGGGAGCTCTAAGCCAGCCACTCCAGGCACTCCAAACTCTTCACACATTCCTGCTCGGGACAAGTGGAGGAGGCTCGAAGGCCACCAGGACCACAGCGAACCATGAGGCCTGACCAAAACAGAACCCTCTACACCAGGTTATGTTACAGTGGAACTGAAAAACGCACACACACGCACACACACACACACACACACACACACACACACACACACACACACACACACACACACACACACACACACACACACACACACACACACACACACACACACACACACACACACACACACACACACACACACACTAAAGCGTCCGATGGCACTCAAGGTAGTGTAGCAGGGCCCAAGTGCAGGATTTATAATGTGGTCACTAACCACTGTACCAGGGTCAGGCTTAAGGATGGAATGTTGTTTCCCCACCACAGGGACACTCATCCACAGCTGAGCAGAGTGTCCTATTAATAGAGCCCAGTATTAGGTTTCTCCCCAATTAGTGAGGGGGAAAAGGGTATTATACAGGTATGTGTCCAGACTGGTATTGAGTTCACCATAACACATTCATGCCATTCAAATTGTCACTTCATACAGCATATGGACCCCGGACAAATAAAGACATCTATTTTCACAACTTCCATACATGGCTGCAGTTAAATGTGAGTGTGACTCAATCAACAGTGTGAACATATAATTCAATTAAGAATAATAAAAATGAGCTTTTGATGTGTACATCTTATCCACACTTAGACCCAGAGTGAATGTCAGCAGGGACATGGACGTGGAACATTTCATTATATGCCCATCAGAAGAGAGAGAGAGAACAAGAAAGAGAACAAGACAGAGAACGAGAGAGAGAGAGAATGAGAAAGAGCGAGAGAACAAGAGCGAGAGGGAGAGAAAGAACAAGAGAGAGAGAGCAAAAGAGAACGAAGGAGATAAAAAAAGAGAAGGAGTGAAACACATGTGGACATGCCACAGGCAGACTGAGGCACAGACTTACAGCACCTCTAGTGAACATGATACAGGGCTGAGTGATATACAGTGGAACAACCTACATGCATGCCTCTGTCCCCAACAAAGACTAAGATTGGTCTATGACAAAATCGGCTCAGCAAGCCACAACACGATCCTTCTGCCATCTGTGAAGTGTAGCGTTCTCCTTTCCCCTTTTGAGACAAACATACAGGGTCATTGAGACCATTGGAGACATACTAGGTTTATGAGAGAGGTGATGCAATGTAGCCATGAATACTGGGCTGTAAGCAACAGAGAGGAAGATAGTTGTTTTAGGGAGAGAGAGAGAGAGAGAGAGAGAGAGAGAGAGAGAGAGAGAGAGAGAGAGCGTAACATAACAGAGCAGTCCAGGGCCGAGGGCAGAGAAATGGTGTGATTCAGGAGAAGCCTGTATTCAGAGCCAGTACTTGTGCTTGGCAGCCTGTGTGATCAATATAAATAGCACCAAATGGGCTGTTATAAAAATGTTGAGAGTTGTAAATGATCCCCAAAGACAAAACCGGAGCAGCAGTGAGCACACACACACACACACACACACACACACACACACACACACACACACACGCACCTTCATTTAAAGACTCAAACACACACATCGAGAGGCAATAGGGTATCGAATGCTGGTTGCAAGTAGACATGGACACACTCATGCATACATCAAAAGGGAATGTCTTCGTGTGAATGTGAGCTGTGATTGTGTATTTAATAATATAGCTATCGCACACGTATGTCGAAGAAAAAATTATAAAACAAACCTGCATGATTGCTGCCTTGTAATCTTATTTGACCAAACCACAAGCATGCACATACACGCACACACACACGCACGCACACACGCACACACGCACACTGCTCAAAGCTAAATACAGGTAACGCTGTTCCTTTACTGGTAAGGACCCCATCTTTATAGCTTTAGTCTGTACTACACATGATTTATGAAGAAAGCTTATGACCAGTAGTATGCTGTAGACAGGCAAACAGTGAAGGGTTGATTGTAGGGGTAGTGTGGGGGGTGGAGTTGAGCTGACAGGAGGCAAGTGCCTGCCCTGAGGCCCTATGGGTGGAGGGATCAGATACACGGCCCTGTTTGGTCGGTAAGTGCGACTGCACCCAACCTTTACAGCACTGTGAGGACCTGAGGGCTTTACAGCACTGTGAGGACCTGAGGGCTTTACAGCACTGTGAGGACCTGAGGGCTTTACAGCACTGTGAGGACCTGAGGGCTTTACAGCACTGTGAGGACCTGAGGGCTTTACAGCACTGTGAGGACCTGAGGGCTTTACAGCACTGTGAGGACCTGAGGGCTTTACAGCACTGTGAGGACCTGAGGGCTTTACAGCACTGTGAGGACCGGAGGGCTTTACAGCACTGTGAGGACCTGAGGGCTTTACAGCACTGTGAGGACCTGACAGCACTGTGAGGACCTGAGGGCTTTACAGCACTGTGAGGACCTGAGGGCTTTACAGCACTGTGAGGACCTGAGGGCTTTACAGCACTGTGAGGACCTGAGGGCTTTACAGCACTGTGAGGACCTGAGGGCTTTACAGCACTGTGAGGACCTGAGGGCTTTACAGCACTGTGAAAACGCTTGGGTGAAGCGGAATATCTGAAAATTGTTCCTTTGTCTAATATGTCCAATATCCTTGCTCTAACTGATTGGACAGGTGGAATCACTGCATACGTTTAGGCCAAATTGATAATGCTTATCCACTCTTTCCAGATCAGTGAGGACCAGGAGATATGATAATCACGGAGTGAGATATCAGGACTAAGCCCTAGATTAAAGAGAAAGAAGAGAGTAGAAGAGGAAGGATGAGAAGAAGGCAAAATGAAGTGCTGCGCTGGCACTTTCTCCACACAAAGACTTTTCTAATGCATATGCATCCCCTAAATTCCTCTTCAAATGAAAAGCGGTGCACCTTGAGCGACTTCATTCGTAGATATCTTTCCAACAAACTTTTGAGGTAAAACCCCCCACCAAAAAACCCCAAGAAAGGCTGAATTAAGGAGTGTGCTCGATTCCGGCTGACAAGAGCAGAGTGGTGCGTAACCGTTGGAAGCCTCTTTCCTTAGCCAGAGTGCTCGCGGTGATGGTCGCTAGCTGACGCTACCAGTGATCCTGAGCTATCATCACACAGACTGGCTAATGAGCATTAGCGCTTAGAGACGCACACAGGTGAAAGACAAACACACACGGGGGGAGGAGAAAGGAACCTCCCGAGGATATGCTCTAACTTTCTAATATAAATCCCCTTTTCTTTTCTCCCTCCTTTCTTTTCCCCCTACGGACCATTAGCCAGTATATCCCTCCCTTCCCTCTTCCCTCCCTTTATCCCTCCCTCCCCTCCTCCCTCCATTTCTTTCAGCGCGGTGCAATTAACGTCTCTCATCGAATATTGAAGGTATAAAGACAAATGGGTCTTTTTAGCCGATTCTCTTCCGCTAAGACCAGTCCTCCGCTGAGGGATGGCTGAAGGCTTCGACTAAATCAGGAAGCTGAGCTAACTGCACTTAGAGCCAAACAATCACTGATCATTTATTTAGTCCTTCTTATTTATTCTGCCTGGCATGTTGTGTTGCTCTGAGGTGTGATTATAAGGCACTGTGATTAGATGATATTGTCATGTGATTTCCACGCAGCTCGTTATGGGGGAAACGGATTCAAGCTCATTTCTAAAGATGGAGTTTTATTATGCCTCAGAAATGCTTTGGATAAAAGTGTCTGCTAAATGGCATGTAGAATGAAGAGGTTTCTTTTACAGATTACTTTATCAGATTGTTTGAAATATAAAATAAAACAACTTTTATCATATGAACTTCACAATAATTTAGCAGTGAAATGATATTTCTTAATGTATTTATATTTGAATATGGCTTATTTTAGTTACTTATATTTATATAGTATCTTTATTTGTTATTTTTGATTAGTCTGAGTTGTTTTAGTACTGGTTTTCATCTCACATTCTGTGTTGCTCAGTTCGAGCCTTACTGACCCCTGAGATAGCGTCTACCTTTGCCAACCCCCCCCCGTCCGGTCCTGTCCCTAGCTGCCAGAAGTTCCTATTTTATTTCATTATTACCATATTTTTGTCTGTATTATTCTAAGTGCTTTTCTAAGCTTTTCTAGTAGTAAAATGAGCCCTAAAGAATATGTGTGGCCCCTGTTTTAAGTACAGTGCCATGACCAGTGTAGAAGAGAACATTGTAGCAGTAGTCATGGGCAGTATTCATGGGCAGTATTCCTGGGCAGTATTCATGGGCAGTATTCCTGGGCAGTATTCATGGGCAGTATTCCTGGGCAGTATTCATGGGCAGTATTCCTGGGCAGTATTCCTGGGCAGTATTCCTGGCAGTATTCATGGGCAGTATTCATGGGCAGTATTCATGGGCAGTATTCCTGGGCAGTATTCATGGGCAGTATTCCTGGGCAGTATTCCTGGGCAGTATTCATGGGCAGTATTCATGGGCAGTATTCATGGGCAGTATTCATGGGCAGTATTCATGGGCATTATTCATGGGCATTTCATTCAGTAGTCCTGGGCAGTATTCATATTCATGAGCAGTATTCATGGGCATTATTCCTGGGCAGTATTCATGGGCAGTATCCTCCTGGGCAGTATTCATGGGCAGTATTCCTGGGCAGTATTCATGGGTAGTAGTCCTGGGCATTATTCCTGGGCAGTATTCATGGGCAGTATTCATGGGCATTATTCCTGGGCAGTATTCATGGGGAGTATTCATGGGCAGTATTCTTGGGCAGTATTCATGGGCAGTAGTCCTGGTCAGTAGTCCTGAGGGTGTTGTGGCTGGTGATGGCCATTGGCAGGGCAGAAAGAGGGAGCCCGGTCTGGTCTAACCCATGCCAGCAGACACTCCCAGAACCCAACACTCCCCTCAGCCAACATGACCCACGGCCAGCCCAGCACTAGCCATAAACCCACTATGCCCTACGGCAGCATAATCAGCCATGATCCTGATTAACACATAAACAATGGAGAACACAGACGTAAAAAGGAGCACACACATTACAGTCATCCGTTCTCTCACGGGCTTGATCCCCAGGCACGGCTCACATCAGTTCACTCTATAAATACATTTACAGCATGGGCTTAACAGATCCCGGCATGGCCTCGCACGGCTGGACGCCAGCACATGTGGCCTGTGACGCAAGGCTATGGAGACGGGCTATGGAGACGGGCTATGGAGACGGGCTATGGGGTAGGGCTATGGGGTAGGACTATGGAGACGGGCTATGGAGACGGGCTATGGGGTAGGGCTATGGGGTAGGGCTATGGGGTAGGGCTATGGAGATGGGCTATGGGGTAGGGCTATGGAGACGGGCTATGGGGTAGGGCTATGGAGACGGGCTATGGAGACGGGCTATGGGGTAGGGCTATGGGGTAGGGCTATGGAGACGGGCTATGGGGTAGGGCTATGGGGTAGGGCTATGGAGACGGGCTATGGAGACGGGCTATAGGGTAGGGCTATGGGGTAGGGCTATGGGGCAGGGCTATGGAGACGGGCTATGGAGACGGGCTATGGAGACGGGCTATGGGGTAGGTCTATGGAGACGGGCTATGGAGACGGGCTATGGGGTAGGGCTATGGGGTAGGGCTATGGGGTAGGGCTATGGGGTAGGACTATGGAGACGGGCTATGGAGACGGGCTATGGGTAGGGCTATGGGGTGGGGCTATGGGGTAGGGCTATGGAGACGGGCTATGGAGACTGGCTATGGGGTAGGGCTATGGAGACGGGCTATGGAGACAGGCTATGGGGTAGGGCTATGGGGTAGGGCTATGGGGTAGGGCTATGGGGTAGGGCTATGGGGTGGGGCTATGGGGTAGGGCTATGGAGACGGGCTATGGAGACGGGCTATGGAGACGGGCTATGGAGACGGGCTATGGGGTAGGGCTATGGGGTAGGGCTATGGGGTAGGGCTATGGGGTAGGGCTATGGGGTAGGGCTATGGGGTGGGGCTATGGGGTAGGGCTATGGAGACGGGCAATGGAGACGGGCTATGGGGTAGGGCTATGGAGACGGGCTATGGAGACGGGCTATGGGGTAGGGCTATGGAGACGGGCTATGGGGTAGGGCTATGGGGTAGGGCTATGGGGTAGGGCTATGGAGACGGGTTATGGAGACGGGCTATGGAAACGGGCTATGGAGACGGGCTATGGGGAGGGGCTATGGAGACGGGCTATGGAGACGGGCTATGGAGACGGGCTATGGGGTAGGGCTATGGAGACGGGCTATGGAGACGGGCTATGGAGACGGGCTATGGAGACGGGCTATGGAGACGGGCTATGGGGTAGGGCTATGGAGACGGGCTATGGAGACGGGCTATGGGGTAGGGCTATGGGGTAGGACTATGGAGACGGGCTATGGAGACGGGCTATGGGGCAGGGCTATGGGGTAGGGCTATGGGGTAGTACTATGGGGTAGGGCTATGGGGTAGGGCTATGGAGACGGGCTATGGAGACGGGCTATGGGGTAGGGCTATGGGGTAGGGCTATGGAGACGGGCTATGGAGACGGGCTATGGAGACGGGCTATGGGGTGGGGCTATGGAGATGGGCTATGGGGCAGGGCTATGGGGTAGGGCTATGGGGTAGTACTATGGGGTAGGGCTATGGGGTAGGGCTATGGAGACGGGCTATGGAGACGGGCTATGGGGTAGGGCTATGGGGTAGGGCTATGGAGACGGGCTATGGAGACGGGCTATGGGGTAGGGCTATGGAGACGGGCTATGGAGATGGGCTATGGAGACGGGCTATGGAGACGGGCTATGGGGTGGGGCTATGGAGACGGGCTATGGGGCAGGGCTATGGGGTAGGGCTATGGGGTAGTACTATGGGGTAGGGCTATGGGGTAGGGCTATGGAGATGGGCTATGGAGACGGCTATGGGGTAGGGCCATGGGGTAGCGCTATGGAGACGGGCTATGGAGACGGGATATGGAGACGGGCTATGGAGACGGGCTATGGGGCAGGGCTATGGGGTAGGGCTATGGGGTAGGGCTATGGAGACGGGCTATGGAGACGGGCTATGGGGTAGGGCTATGGGGTAGGGCTATGGAGACGGGCTATGGAGACGGGCTATGGGGTAGGGCTATGGAGACGGGCTATGGAGATGGGCTATGGAGACGGGCTATGGGGTGGGGCTATGGAGATGGGCTATGGAGACGGGCTATGGAGAGGGGCTATGGGGTAGGGCTATGGGGTGGGGCTATGGAGACGTGCTATGGAGACGGGCTATGGGGTAGGGCTATGGGGTAGGGCTATGGAGACGGGTTATGGAGACGGGCTATGGAGACGGGCTATGGAGACGGGCTATGGGGAGGGGCTATGGAGACGGGCTATGGAGACGGGCTATGGAGACGGGCTATGGAGACGGGCTATGGAGACGGGCTATGGGGTAGGGCTATGGGGTAGGGCTATGGAGACGGGCTATGGAGACGGGCTATGGAGACGGGCTATAGGGTAGGGCTATGGGGTAGGGCTATGGGGCAGGGCTATGGAGACGGGCTATGGAGACGGGCTATGGAGACGGGCTATGGGGTAGGTCTATGGAGACGGGCTATGGAGACGGGCTATGGGGTAGGGCTATGGGGTAGGGCTATGGAGACGGGCTATGGAGACGGGCTATGGGGTAGGGCTATGGAGACGGGCTATGGGGTAGGGCTATGGGGTAGGGCTATGGGGCAGGGCTATGGAGACGGGCTATGGAGACGGGCTACGGGGTAGGGCTATGGAGACGGGCTATGGAGACGGGCTATGGGGCAGGGCTATGGGGTAGGGCTATGGGGTAGTACTATGGGGTAGGGCTATGGGGTAGGGCTATGGAGACGGGCTATGGAGACGGGCTATGGGGTAGGGCTATGGGGTAGGGCTATGGAGATGGGCTATGGAGACGGGCTATGGAGACGGGCTATGGGGTGGGGCTATGGAGATGGGCTATGGGGCAGGGCTATGGGGTAGGGCTATGGGGTAGTACTATGGGGTAGGGCTATGGGGAAGGGCTATGGAGACGGGCTATGGAGACGGGCTATGGGGTAGGGCTATGGAGACGGGCTATGGAGACGGGCTATGGGGTAGGGCGATGGGGTAGGGCTATGGAGACGGGCTATGGGGTAGGGCTATGGGGTAGGGCTATGTAGACGGGCTATGGAGACGGGCTATGGAGACCGGCTATAGGGTAGGGCTATGGGGTAGGGCTATGGGGCAGGGCTATGGAGACGGGCTATGGAGACGGGCTATGGAGACGGGCTATGGGGTAGGGCTATGGAGACGGGCTATGGAGACGGGCTATGGGGTAGGGCTATGGGGTAGGGCTATGGGGTAGGGCTATGGGGTAGGGCTATGGGGTAGGGCTATGGAGAGGGCTATGGGGTAGGGCTATGGAGATGGGCTATGGAGATGGGCTATGGGGCAGGGCTATGGGGTAGGGCTATGGGGTAGGGCTATGGGGTAGGGCTATGGGGAGGGCTATGGAGACGGGCTATGGGGTAGGGCTATGGAGAGGGCTATGGAGACGGGCTATGGAGACGGGCTATGGGGTGGGCTATGGAGATGGGCTATGGGGTAGACGGGCTATGGGGTAGGGCTATGGGGTAGGGCTATGGAGACGGGCTATGGGGTAGGGCTATGGGGTAGGGCTATGGAGACGGGCTATGGAGACGGGCTATGGGGTGGGGCTACGGGCTATGGGAGGGCTATGGGGTAGGGCTATGGGGCAGGGCTATGGAGACGGGCTATGGAGACGGGCTATGGAGGTAGGGCTATGGGGTAGGGCTATGGAGACGGGCTATGGAGACGGGCTATGGGGTAGGGCTATGGGGTAGGGCTATGGGGTAGGGCTATGGGGAGGGCTATGGAGACGGGCTATGGAGACGGGCTATGGGGTAGGGCTATGGAGACGGGCTATGGAGACGGGCTATGGGGTAGGGCTATGGGGTAGGGCTATGGGGTAGGGCTATGGGGTAGGGCTATGGGGTAGGGCTATGGAGACGGGTTATGGAGACGGGCTATGGAGACGGGCTATGGAGATGGGCTATAGGCTATGGGGAGGGCTATGGGGCAGGGCTATGGAGACGGGCTATGGAGACGGGCTATGGAGACGGGCTATGGGGTAGGGCTATGGAGACGGGCTATGGAGACGGGCTATGGAGGCAGGGCTATGGGGGTAGGGCTATGGGGTAGCTATGGAGACGGGCTATGGGGTAGGGCTATGGGGTAGAGGGCTATGGGGTAGGGCTATGGAGACGGGCTATGGAGATGGGCTATGGGGCAGGGCTATGGAGGTGGGCTATGGAGACGGGCTATGGAGAGGGGCTATGGGGTAGGGCTATGGGGTGGGGCTATGGAGACGGGCTATGGAGACGGGCTATGGGGTAGGGCTATGGAGAGGGCTATGGAGACGGGCTATGGAGACGGGCTATGGAGACGGGCTATGGGGTGGGGCTATGGAGATGGGCTATGGGGCAGGGCTATGGGGTAGGGCTATGGGGTAGTACTATGGGGTAGGGCTATGGGATAGGGCTATGGAGACGGGCTATGGAGACGGGCTATGGGGTAGGGCTATGGGGTAGGGCTATGGAGACGGGCTATGGAGACGGGCTATGGGGTAGGGCTATGGAGACGGGCTATGGAGACGGGCTATGGAGACGGGCTATGGAGACGGGCTATGGGGTAGGGCTATGGGGTAGGGCTATGGAGACGGGCTATGGAGACGGGCTATGGAGACGGGCTATGGAGACGGGCTATGGGGCAGGGCTATGGGGTAGGGCTATGGGGTAGTACTATGGGGTAGGGCTATGGGGTAGGGCTATGGAGACAGGCTATGGAGACGGGCTATAGGGTAGGGCTATGGGGTAGGGCTATGGAGACGGGCTATGGAGACGGGATATGGGGTAGGGCTATAGAGACGGGCTATGGAGACGGGCTATGGAGATGGGCTATGGGGTGGGGCTATGGAGATGGGCTATGGAGACGGGCTATGGGGTAGGGCTATGGGGTAGGGCTATGGAGACGGGCTATGGAGACGGGCTATGGGGTAGGGCTATGGAGACGGGCTATGGAGACGGGCTATGGAGACGGGCTATGGAGACGGGCTATGGGGTAGGGCTATGGGGTAGGGCTATGGAGACGGGCTATGGAGACGGGCTATGGAGACGGGCTATGGAGACGGGCTATGGGGCAGGGCTATGGGGTAGGGCTATGGGGTAGTACTATGGGGTAGGGCTATGGGGTAGGGCTATGGAGACGGGCTATAGAGACGGGCTATGGGGTAGGGCTATGGGGTAGGGCTATGGAGACGGGCTATGGAGACGGGATATGGGGTAGGGCTATGGAGATGGGCTATGGAGACGGGCTATGGAGAGGGGCTATGGGGTAGGGCTATGGGGTGGGGCTATGGAGACGTGCTATGGAGACGGGCTATGGGGTAGGGCTATGGGGTAGGGCTATGGAGACGGGCTATGGAGACGGGCTATGGAGACGGGCTATGGAGACGGGCTATGGGGAGGGGCTATGGAGACGGGCTATGGAGACGGTCTATGGAGACGGGCTATGGGGTAGGGCTATGGAGACGGGCTATGGAGACGGGCTATGGAGACGGGATATGGGGTAGGGCTATAGAGACGGGCTATGGAGACGGGGCTATGGAGACGGGCTATGGGGTAGGGCTATGGGGTAGGGCTATGGAGACGGGCTATGGAGACGGGCTATGGGGTAGGGCTATGGAGACGGGCTATGGAGACGGGCTATGGAGACGGGCTATGGGGTAGGGCTATGGAGACGGGCTATGGAGACGGGCTATGGGGTAGGGCTATGGGGTAGGGCTATGGAGGTAGGGCTATGGAGACGGGCTATGGGGTAGGGCTATGGGAGGGCTATGGAGACGGGCTATGGAGACGGGCTATGGAGACGGGCTATGGGGTAGGGCTATGGGGTAGGGCTATGGAGACAGGGCTATGGAGACGGGCTATGGAGACGGGCTATGGAGACGGGCTATGGGGCAGGGCTATGGGGAGGGCTATGGAGTAGGGCTATGGGCAGGGGCTATGGGGTAGGGCTATGGAGACGGGCTATGGAGACGGGCTATGGGGGGCTATGGGGTAGGGCTATGGAGACGGGCTATGGAGACGGGCTATGGGGTAGGGCTATGGAGACGGGCTATGGAGACGGGCTATGGGGAGGGGCTATGGGGTAGGGCTATGGGGTAGGGCTATGGAGACGTGCTATGGAGACGGGCTATGGGGTAGGGCTATGGGGTAGGGCTATGGAGACGGGCTATGGAGACGGGCTATGGAGACGGGCTATGGAGACGGGCTATGGGGTAGGGCTATGGAGAGGGCTATGGAGACGGGCTATGGAGACGGGCTATGGGGTAGGGCTATGGAGACGGGCTATGGAGACGGGCTATGGAGACGGGCTATGGAGACGGGCTATGGAGACGGGCTATGGGGTAGGGCTATGGAGACGGGCTATGGAGACGGGCTATGGGGTAGGGCTATGGGGTAGGGCTATGGAGACGGGCTATGGGGAGGGCTATGGAGACGGGCTATGGGGAGGGCTATGGAGACGGGCTATGGAGACGGGCTATGGAGACGGGCTATGGGGTAGGGCTATGGAGACGGGCTATGGAGACGGGCTATGGGGTAGGGCTATGGGGTAGGGCTATGGAGACGGGCTATGGGGTAGGGCTATGGGGTAGGGCTATGGAGATGGGCTATGGAGACGGGCTATGGAGACGGGCTATGGGGTAGGGCTATGGGGTAGGGCTATGGGGTAGGGCTATGGAGACGGGCTATGGAGACGGGCTATGGAGACGGGCTATGGGGTAGGGCTATGGAGACGGGCTATGGAGACGGGCTATGGGGTAGGGCTATGGGGGGCTATGGGTAGGGCTATGGAGACGGGCTATGGGGTAGGGCTATGGAGAGGGCTATGGAGACGGGCTATGGAGACGGGCTATGGAGACGGGCTATGGAGACGGGCTATGGGGAGGGCTATGGGGTAGGGCTATGGAGACGGGCTAGGACGGGCTATGGAGACGGGCTATGGAGACGGGCTATGGAGACGGGCTATGGAGGTAGGGCTATGGGGTAGGGCTATGGAGACGGGCTATGGGGTAGACTATGGAGACGGGCTATGCTATGGAGACGGGCTATGGAGACGGGCTATGGGGTAGGGCTATGGGGTAGACTATGGAGACGGGCTAGGGCTATGGGGTAGGGCTATGGAGACGGGCTATGGAGACGGGCTATGGAGATATGGGGGGCTAGGGGTGGGGCTATGGGGAGGGCTATGGAGACGGGCTATGGAGACGGGCTATGGAGACGGGCTATGGGGTAGGGCTATGGAGACGGGCTATGGAGACGGGCTATGGGGTAGGGCTATGGAGACGGGCTATGGGGTAGGGCTATGGAGACGGGCTATGGAGACGGGCTATGGGGGGCTAGGGCTATGGGGTAGGGCTATGGAGACGGGCTAGGGGGCTATGGAGGGCGGGCTATGGAGACGGGCTATGGAGACAGGCTGGGGGTAGATGGGCTATGGGGCAGGGCTATGGGACGGGCTATGGGGTAGGGCTATGGGGGCTATGGGACGGGCTATGGAGACGGGCTATGGGGAGGGCTATGGGCTATGGGGAGACGGGCTAGGGCTATGGGGTAGGGCTATGGGCTATGGAGACGGGCTATGGAGAGGGGCTATGGAGACGGGCTATGGAGACGGGCTATGGGGACGGGCTATGGAGACGGGCGGGCTATGGGGTAGGGGCTATGGGGTAGGGCTATGGAGACGGGCTATGGAGTACGGGCTATGGGGTAGGGCTATGGAGACGGGCTATGGAGACTGGGCTATGGGGTAGGGCTATGGGGTAGGGCTATGGGGTAGGGCTATGGAGACGGGCTATGGGGTACTATGGGGGCTATGGAGACGGGCTATGGAGACGGGCTATGGAGACGGGCTATGGGGTAGGGCTATGGGGTAGGGCTATGGAGACGGGCTATGGAGACGGGCTATGGGACGTAGGACCATGGTGCTATGGGGTAGGGCTATGGAGTAGGGCTATGGGGTACCTCCAGGCTATGGAGACGGGCTATGGAGACGGGCTATGGGGTAGGGCTCCACCTCTGGAGAACCTGGGTAGGGCTATGGAGACGGGCTATGGAGACGGGCTATGGAGAAATGGAGACGGGCTATGGAGACGGGCTATGGGGTGGAGGGCTAAAGGTAGGGCTATGGGGTAGGGCTATGGAGATGGGCTATGGAGACGGGCTATGGAGGGGCTATAGGGTAGGGCCATGGAGATGGGCTATGGAGACGGGCTATGGAGACGGGCTATGGGGTAGGGCTATGGGGTAGGGCTATGACGGGCTATGGAGACAAACTATGGAGACGGGCTATGGGGTAGGGCTATGGGGTAGGGCTATGGAGACGGGCTATGGAGATGGGCTATGGGACGGGCTAGGGCTATGGGGTAGGGCTATGGGGTAGGGCTATGGAGACGGGCTATGGAGACGGGCTATGGGGGGCTAGGGCTATGGGGTAGGAGACTATGGGGGGCTATGGGGTAGGGCCATGGGGTGGGGCTATGGAGACGGGCTATGGAGACGGGCTATGGAGACGGGCTATGGGGTAGGGCTATGGAGGGCGGGCTATGGAGACGGGCTATGGGGTAGGGCTATGGGGCTATGGGACTATGGGGTGGGCTATGGAGAGGGCTATGGAGACAGGCTATGGAGACGGGCTATGGGGTAGGGCTATGGAGGCTATGGAGACGGGCTATGGAGACGGGCTATGGAGACGGGCTAGGGCTATGGAGACGGGCTATGGGGTAGGGCTATGGGGTAGGGCTATGGAGACGGGCTATGGAGACGGGCTATGGGAGGGCTATGGAGACGGGCTATGGGGTAGGGCTATGGGGTAGGGCTATGGAGACGGGCTATGGAGACGGGCTATGGAGACGGGCTATGGGGTAGGGCTATGGAGACGGGCTATGGAGACGGGCTATGGAGACGGGCTATGGGGTAGGGCTATGGAGACGGGCTATGGAGACGGGCTATGGGGTAGGGCTATGGGGTAGGGCTATGGAGACGGGCTATGGGGTAGGGCTATGGGGTAGGGCTATGGAGATGGGCTATGGAGACGGGCTATGGAGACGGGCTATGGGTAGGGCTATGGGGTAGGGCTATGGGGCAGGGCTATGGAGACGGGCTATGGAGACGGGCTATGGAGACGGGCTATGGAGACGGGCTATGGAGATGGGCTATGGGGTAGGGCTATGGGGAGGGCTATGGGGGGCTAGGGCTATGGGGTAGGGCTATGGGGTAGGGCTATGGAGACGGGCTATGGAGACGGGCTATGGGGTAGGGCTATGGGGTAGGGCTATGGGTAGGGCTATGGGGTAGGGCTATGGGGTGGGGCTATGGGGTAGGGCTATGGAGAGGGCTATGGAGAGACAGGCTATGGGGTAGGGCTATGGGGTAGGGCTATGGGGAGTAGGGCTATGGGGTGGGCTATGGGGTAGGGCTATGGAGACGGGCTATGGAGACGGGCTATGGGGTAGGGCTATGGAGACGGGCTATGGAGACGGGCTATGGGGTAGGGCTATGGAGACGGGCTATGGGGTAGGAGCTATGGGGTAGGGCTATGGAGACGGGCTATGGAGACGGGCTATGCGGTAGGGCTATGGAGACGGGCTATGGGGTAGGGCTATGGGGTAGGGCTATGGAGACGGGCTATGGAGACGGGCTATGGAGACGGGCTATGGAGATGGGCTATGGAGACGGGCTATGGAGAGGGCTATGGGGTAGGGCTATGGGGTGGGGCTATGGAGACGGGCTATGGAGACGGGCTATGGAGACGGACTATGGGGTAGGGCTATGGAGACGGGCTATGGAGACGGGCTATGGGGTAGGGCTATGGGGTAGGGCTATGGGGTACTATGGGCTATGGAGACGGGCTATGGAGACGGGCTATGGGGTAGGGCTATGGAGACGGGCTATGGAGACGGGCTATAGAGACGGGCTATGGGGTGGGGCTATGGAGATGGGCTATGGAGACGGGCTATGGAGAGGGGCTATGGGGTAGGGCTATGGGGTGGGGCTATGGAGACGGGCTATGGAGACGGGCTATGGGGTAGGGCTATGGGGTAGGGCTATGGAGACGGGCTATGGAGACGGGCTATGGGGTAGGGCTATGGGGTAGGACTATGGAGACGGGCTATGGAGACGGGCTATGGAGACGGGCTATGGGGTAGGGCTATGGAGACGGGCTATGGAGACGGGCTATGGAGACGGGCTATGGAGACGGGCTATGGGGTAGGGCTATGGGGTAGGGCTATGGAGACGGGCTATGGAGACGGGCTATGGAGACGGGCTATGGGGTAGGGCTATGGGGTAGGGCTATGGGACAGGGCTATAGGGCAGGGCTATGGGGAATGGCTCTGGGGTAGGGCTATAGGGCAGGGCTATGGGGAATGGCTCTGGGGTAGGGCTATGGGGCAGGGCTATGGGGACAGGGCTATGGGGTAGGGCTATGGCTGGGGCAGGGCTATGGGGAGGGCTATGGGGGCAGGGCTATGGAGAGGGCTATGGGATAGGGCTATGGGGGCAGGGCTATGGGGCAGGGCTATGGGGAGGGCTATGGGGAGGGCTATGGGGTAGGGCTATGGGGAGGGCTATGGAGAGGGCTATGGGGAGGGCTATGGGGAGGGCTATGGGGGCAGGGCTATGGGGAGGGCTATGGGGCAGGGCTATGGGGCAGGGCTATGGGGCAGGGCTATGGGGTAGGCTATGGGGAGGGCTATGGGGAGGGCTATGGGGCTATGGGGAGGGCTATGGAGAGGGCTATGGGGTAGGGCTATGGGGCAGGGCTATGGGGGAGGGCTATGGGGCAGGGCTATGGGGGGGCTATGGGGAGGGCTATGGGGCAGGGCTATGGGGCAGGGCTATGGGGCAGGGCTATGGGGTAGGGCTATGGGGAGGGCTATGGGGAGGGCTATGGGGCAGGGCTATGGGGGTAGGGCTATGGGGCAGGGCTATGGGGAGGGCTATGGGGGGCTATGGGGCAGGGCTATGGGGCAGGGCTATGGGGAGGGCTATGGGGAGGGCTATGGGGCAGGGCTATGGGGTAGGGCTATGGGGAGGGCTATGGGGTAGGGCTATGGGGTAGGGCTATGGAGACGGGCTATGGAGACGGGATATGGGGTAGGGCTATGGAGATGGGCTATGGAGACGGGCTATGGAGAGGGGCTATGGGGTAGGGCTATGGGTGGGGCTATGGAGACGGGCTATGGAGACGGGCTATGGGGTAGGGCTATGGGGTAGGGCTATGGAGACGGGCTATGGAGACGGGCTATGGGGAGGGGCTATGGAGACGGGCTATGGAGACGGTCTATGGAGACGGGCTATGGGGTAGGGCTATGGAGACGGGCTATGGAGACGGGCTATGGAGACGGGCTATGGAGACGGGCTATGGAGACGGGCTATGGGGTAGGGCTATGGAGACGGGCTATGGAGACGGGCTATGGGGTAGGGCTATGGGGTAGGACTATGGAGACGGGCTATGGAGACGGGCTATGGAGACGGGCTATGGGGTAGGGCTATGGAGACGGGCTATGGAGACGGGCTATGGAGACGGGCTATGGGGTAGGGCTATGGAGACGGGCTATAGGGTAGGGCTATGGGGTAGGGCTATGGGGCAGGGCTATGGAGACGGGCTATGGAGACGGGCTATGGAGACGGGCTATGGGGTAGGTCTATGGAGACGGGCTATGGAGATGGGCTATGGGGTAGGGCTATGGGGTAGGGCTATGGGGTAGGGCTATGGAGACGGGCTATGGAGACGGGCTATGGGGTAGGGCTATGGGGTAGGGCTATGGGGTAGCTATGGGGTAGGGCTATGGGGTGGGGCTATGGGGTAGGGCTATGGAGACGGGCTATGGAGACGGGCTATGGGCTATGGAGACGGGCTATGGAGAGGGCTATGGGGTAGGGCTATGGGGTAGGGCTATGGGGTGGGCTATGGGGTAGGGCTATGGAGACAGGCTATGGAGACGGGCCATGGGGTAGGGCTATGGAGACGGGCTATGGAGACGGGCTATGGGGGTAGGGCTATGGAGACGGGCTATGGGGTAGGGCTATGGGGTAGGGCTATGGAGACGGGCTATGGAGACGGGCTATGGGTAGGGCTATGGAGACGGGCTATGGGGTAGGGCTATGGGGTAGGGCTATGGAGACGGGCTATGGAGACGGGCTATGGAGAGGGCTATGGGGTAGGGCTATGGAGACGGGCTATGGAGACGGGCTATGGAGACGGGCTATGGGGGAAGGGCTATGGAGACGGGCTATGGAGACGGGCTATGGGGTAGGGCTATGGGGTAGGGCTATGGAGACGGGCTATGGGGTAGGGCTATGGGGGTAGGGCTATGGAGATGGGCTATGGAGACGGGCTATGGAGACGGGCTATGGGGTAGGGCTATGGGGTAGGGCTATGGGGTAGGGGCTATGGAGACGGGCTATGGAGACGGGCTATGGAGACGGGCTATGGGGTAGGTCTATGGAGACGGGCTATGGAGATGGGCTATGGGGTAGGGCTATGGGGTAGGGCTATGGGGTAGGGCTATGGGGTAGGGCTATGGGGTAGGGCTATGGAGACGGGCTATGGAGACGGGCTATGGGGTAGGGCTATGGGGTAGGGCTATGGGGTAGGGCTATGGGGTAGGGCTATGGGGTGGGGCTATGGGGTAGGGCTATGGAGACGGGCTATGGAGACGGGCTATGGGGTAGGGCTATGGGGTAGGGCTATGGGGTAGGGCTATGGGGTGGGGCTATGGGGTAGGGCTATGGAGACAGGCTATGGAGACGGGCTATGGGGTAGGGCTATGGAGATGGCTATGGAGACGGGCTATGGGGTAGGGCTATGGAGACGGGCTATGGGGTAGGGCTATGGGGTAGGGCTATGGAGACGGGCTATGGAGACGGGCTATGCGGTAGGGCTATGGAGACGGGCTATGGGGTAGGGCTATGGGGTAGGGCTATGGAGACGGGCTATGGAGACGGGCTATGGAGACGGGCTATGGAGATGGGCTATGGAGACGGGCTATAGGGTAGGGCTATGGGGTAGGGCTATGGGGCAGGGCTATGGAGACGGGCTATGGAGACGGGCTATGGAGACGGACTATGGGGTAGGGCTATGGAGACGGGCTATGGAGACGGGCTATGGTGCAGGGCTTTGGGGTAGGGCTATGGGGTAGTACTATGGGGTAGGGCTATGGGGTAGGGCTATGGAGACGGGCTATGGGGTAGGGCTATGGAGACGGGCTATGGAGACGGGCTATGGAGACGGGCTATGGGGTGGGGCTATGGAGATGGGCTATGGAGACGGGCTATGGAGAGGGGCTATGGGGTAGGGCTATGGGGTGGGCTATGGAGACGGGCTATGGAGACGGGCTATGGGGTAGGGCTATGGGGTAGGGCTATGGAGACGGGCTATGGAGACGGGCTATGGGGTAGGGCTATGGGGTAGGACTATGGAGACGGGCTATGGAGACGGGCTATGGAGACGGGCTATGGGGTAGGGCTATGGAGACGGGCTATGGAGACGGGCTATGGAGACGGGCTATGGAGGGGCTAGGGCTATGGGGTAGGGCTATGGAGACGGGCTATGGAGACGGGCTATGGAGACGGGCTATGGGGTAGGGCTATGGGGTAGGGCTATGGGACAGGGCTATAGGGCAGGGCTATGGGGAATGGCTCTGGGGTAGGGCTATGGGCAGGGCTAGGGCTATGGGGTAGGGCTATGGGGAGGGCTATGGGGTATGGCTATGGGGCAGGGCTATGGGGCAGGGCTATGGGGTAGGACTATGGGGCAGGGCTATGGGGAGGGCTATGGGGCAGGGCTATGGGGAGGGCTATGGGATAGGGCTATGGGGCAGGGCTATGGGGCAGGGCTATGGGGAGGGCTATGGGGAGGGCTATGGGGCAGGGCTATGGGGCAGGGCTATGGGGAGGGCTATGGGGAGGGCTATGGGGAGGGCTATGGGGCAGGGCTATGGGGGCTATGGGCTATGGGGACAGGGCTATGGGGCAGGGCTATGGGGACAGGGCTATGGGGCAGGGCTATGGGGTAGGGCTATGGGGCAGGGCTATGGGGGAGGGCTATGGGGCAGGGCTATGGGGGAGCAGGGCTATGGGGCAGGGCTATGGGGCAGGGCTATGGGGGCTAGGGCAGGGCTATGGAGAGGGCTATGGGGAGGGCTATGGGGTAGGGCTATGGGGAGGGCTATGGGGCAGGGCTATGGAGGGCAGGGCTATGGGGACAGGGCTATGGGGAGGGCTATGGGGAGGGCTATGGGGAGGGCGGGCTATGGGGCGGGCTATGGGGTAGGGCTATGGGGAGGGCTATGGGGCAGGGCTAGGGGCAGGGCTATGGGGCAGGGCTATGGGGAGGGCTATGGGGTAGGGCTATGGGGAGGGCTATGGGGTAGGGCTATGGGGTAGGGCTATGGAGACGGGCTATGGAGACGGGATATGGGGTAGGGCTATGGAGATGGGCTATGGAGACGGGCTATGGAGAGGGGCTATGGGGTAGGGCTATGGGGTGGGGCTATGGAGACGTGCTATGGAGACGGGCTATGGGGTAGGGCTATGGGGTAGGGCTATGGAGACGGGCTATGGAGACGGGCTATGGAGACGGGCTATGGAGACGGGCTATGGGGAGGGGCTATGGAGACGGGCTATGGAGACGGGCTATGGAGACGGGCTATGGGGTAGGGCTATGGAGACGGGCTATGGAGACGGGCTATGGAGACGGGCTATGGAGACGGGCTATGGAGACGGGCTATGGGGTAGGGCTATGGAGACGGGCTATGGAGACGGGCTATGGGGTAGGGCTATGGGGTAGGACTATGGAGACGGGCTATGGAGACGGGCTATGGAGACGGGCTATGGGGTAGGGCTATGGAGACGGGCTATGGAGACGGGCTATGGAGACGGGCTATGGGGTAGGGCTATGGAGACGGGCTATGGAGACGGGCTATGGGGTAGGGCTATGGGGTAGGGCTATGGAGACGGGCTATGGGGTAGGGCTATGGGGTAGGGCTATGGAGATGGGCTATGGAGACGGGCTATGGAGACGGGCTATGGGGTAGGGCTATGGGGTAGGGCTATGGGGCAGGGCTATGGAGACGGGCTATGGAGACGGGCTATGGAGACGGGCTATGGGGTAGGTCTATGGAGACGGGCTATGGAGATGGGCTATGGGGTAGGGCTATGGGGTAGGGCTATGGGGTAGGGCTATGGAGACGGGCTATGGAGACGGGCTATGGGGTAGGGCTATGGGGTAGGGCTATGGGGTAGGGCTATGGGGTGGGGCTATGGGGTAGGGCTATGGAGACGGGCTATGGAGACGGGCTATGGAGAGGGCTATGGAGACGGGCTATGGAGACGGGCTATGGAGAGGGCTATGGGGTAGGGCTATGGGATGGTAGGGCTAGGGGTAGGGCTATGGGGTGGGGCTATGGGGTAGGGCTATGGAGACGGGCTATGGAGACGGGCTATGGGGTAGGGCTATGGAGACGGGCTATGGAGACGGGCTATGGGGTAGGGCTATGGGGTAGGGCTATGGGGTGGGGCTATGGGGTAGGGCTATGGAGACAGGCTATGGAGACGGGCTATGGGGTAGGGCTATGGAGACGGGCTATGGAGACGGGCTATGGGGTAGGGCTATGGAGACGGGCTATGGGGTAGGGCTATGGAGACGGGCTAGGGCTATGGAGACGGGCTATGGAGACGGGCTATGGGGTAGGGCTATGGGGTAGGGCTATGGAGACGGGCTATGGAGACGGGCTATGGAGACGGGCTATGGAGACGGGCTATGGGGCAGGGCTATGGGGGTAGGGCTATGGGGTAGGGCTATGGGGTAGGGCTATGGAGAGGGCTATGGAGACGGGCTATGGGGTAGGGCTATGGGGTAGGGCTATGGAGACGGGCTATGGAGACGGGCTATGGGGTAGGGCTATGGAGACGGGCTATGGAGACGGGCTATGGAGACGGGCTATGGAGACGGGCTATGGAGACGGGCTATGGGGTAGGGCTATGGAGACGGGCTATGGAGACGGGCTATGGGGTAGGGCTATGGGGTAGGGCTATGGGGTAGGACTATGGAGACGGGCTATGGAGACGGGCTATGGAGACGGGCTATGGGGTAGGGCTATGGAGACGGGCTATGGAGACGGGCTATGGAGACGGGCTATGGGGTAGGGCTATGGAGACGGGCTATGGAGACGGGCTATGGGGTAGGGCTATGGGGTAGGGCTATGGAGACGGGCTATGGGGTAGGGCTATGGGGTAGGGCTATGGAGATGGGCTATGGAGACGGGCTATGGAGACGGGCTATAGGGTAGGGCTATGGGGTAGGGCTATGGGGCAGGGCTATGGAGACGGGCTATGGAGACGGGCTATGGAGACGGGCTATGGGGTAGGTCTATGGAGACGGGCTATGGAGATGGGCTATGGGGTAGGGCTATGGGGTAGGGCTATGGGGTAGGGCTATGGGGTAGGGCTATGGAGACGGGCTATGGAGACGGGCTATGGGGTAGGGCTATGGGGTAGGGCTATGGGGTAGGGCTATGGGGTAGGGCTATGGGGTGGGGCTATGGGGTAGGGCTATGGAGACGGGCTATGGAGACGGGCTATGGGGTAGGGCTATGGAGACGGGCTATGGAGACGGGCTATGGGGTAGGGCTATGGGGTAGGGCTATGGGGTGGGGCTATGGGGTAGGGCTATGGAGACAGGCTATGGAGACGGGCCATGGGGTAGGGCTATGGAGACGGGCTATGGAGACGGGCTATGGGGTAGGGCTATGGAGACGGGCTATGGGGTAGGGCTATGGGGTAGGGCTATGGAGACGGGCTATGGAGACGGGCTATGCGGTAGGGCTATGGAGACGGGCTATGGGGTAGGGCTATGGGGTAGGGCTATGGAGACGGGCTATGGAGACGGGCTATGGAGACGGGCTATGGGGTAGGGCTATGGAGACGGGCTATGGAGACGGGCTATGGAGACGGGCTATGGGGGAAGGGCTATGGAGACGGGCTATGGAGACGGGCTATGGGGTAGGGCTATGGGGTAGGGCTATGGAGACGGGCTATGGGGTAGGGCTATGGGGTAGGGCTATGGAGATGGGCTATGGAGACGGGCTATGGAGACGGGCTATAGGGTAGGGCTATGGGGTAGGGCTATGGGGCAGGGCTATGGAGACGGGCTATGGAGACGGGCTATGGAGACGGGCTATGGGGTAGGTCTATGGAGACGGGCTATGGAGATGGGCTATGGGGTAGGGCTATGGGGTAGGGCTATGGGGTAGGGCTATGGGGTAGGGCTATGGAGACGGGCTATGGAGACGGGCTATGGGGTAGGGCTATGGGGTAGGGCTATGGGGTAGGGCTATGGGGTAGGGCTATGGGGTGGGGCTATGGGGTAGGGCTATGGAGACGGGCTATGGAGACGGGCTATGGGGTAGGGCTATGGGGTAGGGCTATGGGGTAGGGCTATGGGGTGGGGCTATGGGGTAGGGCTATGGAGACAGGCTATGGAGACGGGCTATGGGGTAGGGCTATGGAGACGGGCTATGGAGACGGGCTATGGGGTAGGGCTATGGAGACGGGCTATGGGGTAGGGCTATGGGGTAGGGCTATGGAGACGGGCTATGGAGACGGGCTATGCGGTAGGGCTATGGAGACGGGCTATGGGGTAGGGCTATGGGGTAGGGCTATGGAGACGGGCTATGGAGACGGGCTATGGAGACGGGCTATGGAGATGGGCTATGGAGACGGGCTATAGGGTAGGGCTATGGGGTAGGGCTATGGGGCAGGGCTATGGAGACGGGCTATGGAGACGGGCTATGGAGACGGACTATGGGGTAGGGCTATGGAGACGGGCTATGGAGACGGGCTATGGTGCAGGGCTTTGGGGTAGGGCTATGGGGTAGTACTATGGGGTAGGGCTATGGGGTAGGGCTATGGAGACGGGCTATGGGGTAGGGCTATGGAGACGGGCTATGGAGACGGGCTATAGAGACGGGCTATGGGGTGGGGCTATGGAGATGGGCTATGGAGACGGGCTATGGAGGGGCTATGGAGGGGCTATGGAGAGGGCTATGGGGTGGGGCTATGGGACGGGCTATGGAGACGGGCTATGGGGTAGGGCTATGGGGTAGGGCTATGGGGACGGGCTATGGAGACGGGCTATGGGGTAGGGCTATGGGGAGGGCTATGGAGACGGGCTATGGGGACGGGCTATGGAGACAGGGCTATGGGGAGGGCTATGGAGACGGGCTATGGGGCAGGGCTATGGAGAGGGCTATGGGACGGGCTATGGGGCAGGGCTATGGGGTAGGGCTATGGGGAGGGCTATGGGGACAGGGCTATGGGGACAGGGCTATGGGGCAGGGCTATGGGGTAGGGCTATGGGACAGGGCTATAGCAGGGCTATGGGGAATGGGGGGTAGGGCTATGGGGAATGGCTATGGGGTAGGGCTATGGGGATGGGGGGTAGGGCTATGGGGCAGGGCTATGGGGAGGGCTATGGGGCAGGGCTATGGGGCAGGGCTATGGGGCTAGGGCAGGCTATGGGGCAGGGCTATGGGGCAGGGCTATGGGGAGGGCTAGGGCTATGGGGCAGGGCTATGGGGCAGGGCTATGGGGCTATGGGGAGGGCTATGGGGCAGGGCTATGGGGCAGGGCTATGGGGAGGGCTATGGGGAGGGCTATGGGGAGGGCTATGGGGAGGGCTATGGGGCAGGGCTATGGGGAGGGCTATGGGGCAGGGCTATGGGGAGGGCTATGGGGCAGGGCTATGGGGAGGGCTATGGGGGGCTATGGGAGGGCTATGGGGCAGGGCTATGGGGCAGGGCTAGGGCTATGGGGAGGGCTATGGGGCAGGGCTATGGGCTATGGGGCAGGGCTATGGGGAGGGCTATGGGGGGCTAGGGGAGGGCTATGGGGAGGGCTATGGGGCAGGGCTATGGGGAGGGCTATGGGGCAGGGCTATGGGGCAGGGCTATGGGGAGGGCTATGGGCAGGGCTAGGGCTGGGGCAGGGCTATGGGGAGGGCTATGGGGCAGGGCTATGGGGGGCTAGGGCTATGGGGGGCTAGGGGCTATGGGGAGGGCTATGGAGCAGGGCTATGGGGAGGGCTATGGGGCAGGGCTATGGGGAGGGCTATGGGGCAGGGTGAGAGGAGAATACATTTCCTTGGCCCAATTCTCTTTGGCGCTTAGCTGATGTGTTTTTATTGACTCTCTCTCTGTCGGACATTCTGCTGGCCCTGAACTGAGATCTGGTATTTGACGTACACTGAGTTTAATTAATGAAAGGGATAAAACATGTTAAGGTTTCAGCTAGGAGCAGGGAGCAGGGAGGCAATATGAGCCCAGAGACAGCTGATCCAGATATATAGAAGCCCTTTAGATAATAAATCCCAAACATTAAAAGTCAGTAACACAGCATTCCTCTGTGCTTCAAGTGCAAACAGTACAGCAATAATTAGCTGTGTTGAATGACTATCTGTGTAAGTCAGTTGATGATAGACTTGTAAAGTGTGAGCTATATATATTTAAGGTCTCTTTGTCAACACTGAGTATAAGAACTGAACCCAAACAAATCTGACTCCTAAACAACCAGTTGTTGAGACTGCTGACAGAGGAACTTTCACCACTAGTAGTTCTGATTGGTGTGTGTGTGTGTATGTGTTTCTCTAAAAGAGAAGAGAAGAACATGAAGAGGAGAATTGATTTGCACTACAGAGACCTCTTTTGTGAGATAGGGTGATATTGGTCTTATCTCTGAGCGTTTTGGAGAGGTAACCAATAATAAAAGACATGTAACTCGTCTTCTCCTACCTCCCACCACATCCTCTCACACAGCCGTGTGCTGCGACAGGGCTCATGCACACACACTCGTGTGTACGTTCGCTCATACACACAGAGCCAGTTCCAGGAAGTCACGTCGTCCTGTGTGTGATTGTCAGGACGCAGCAAGCAGCTACTTATCAACCTCCACTTGATCTGAATAGATTCAGTTGTTTCTGATTGATCACAGACATCATTCAGACACAGTTAGTCTAACTGATTGGAGGAGTGGAGAGTGTGAGAAGAGGAGTAATATTACAGGTAGTCTTTAGGCCAATGCAGGCCACACTCGGAGCCTGGCTTTCGCCTTCACTCTCTCCCCCATGAATGTTTAATGTTTTGGGGCCATTGTGGGGCCCTGGCCTGGGGTGGCAGGCTAACTCAGGGGGTCAACACTGGAGCCACCGAGGTGGAGGGGGACCACGGGGACGAGGTGACGAGACGAGGGTTAGTCAGAGCTGTCACGCAAGACGTGTGGTGGCCTGGTGTGGGGAGGGGGAGGGTTGAGGGGCTGAAGACTTGACGCCTTCTCAGGAGTCAGTAAGACCTAAACTCAGCAACATAGACTATATAAATATAAGTAACTAACTGCATTTACTTCTAAACATAAATGCCACTAGCTACCATGAAACACTGGTGGATAGTAGGTCTCCTACCACAATAACACATCCATCATCCAGAACACATCTACCACTCTGGTTAATACACCTCCAGAGAACACATCTACCACTCTGGCTAATACACCTCCAGAGAACACATCTACCACTCTGTCTAATACACCTCCAGAGAACACATCTACCACTCTGGCTAACACACCTCCAGAGAACACATCTACCACTCTGGCTAACACACCTCCAGAGAACACATCTACCACTCTGTCTAATACACCTCCAGAGAACACATCTAACACTCTGGCTAATACACCTCCAGAGAACACATCTACCACTCTGGCTAACACACCTCCAGAGAACACATCTACCACTCTGGCTAACACACCTCCAGAGA
This sequence comes from Oncorhynchus nerka, assembly GCF_034236695.1. Lineage (NCBI taxonomy): Eukaryota > Metazoa > Chordata > Actinopteri > Salmoniformes > Salmonidae > Oncorhynchus > Oncorhynchus nerka. The sequence continues at coordinate 74,051,983 of NC_088422.1, forward strand.
ACACATCTACCACTCTGGCTAATACACCTCCAGAGAACACATCTACCACTCTGGCTAATACACCTCCAGAGAACACATCTACCACTCTGTCTAATACACCTCCAGAGAACACACCTACCACTCTGGCTAATACACCTCCAGAGAACACATCTACCACTCTGTCTAATACACCTCCAGAGAACACATCTACCACTCTGTCTAATACACCTCCAGAGAACACATCTACCACTCTGTCTAATACACCTCCAGAGAACACATCTACCACTCTGTCTAATACACCTCCAGAGAACACATCTACCACTCTGGCTAATACACCTCCAGAGAACACATCTACCACTCTGTCTAATACACCTCCAGAGAACACATATACCACTCTGGCTAATACACCTCCAGAGAACACATCTACCACTCTGTCTAATACACCTCCATTGAACACATCTACCACTCTGTCTAATACACCTCCAGAGAACACATCTACCACTCTGGCTAACACACCTCCAGAGAACACATCTACCACTCTGGCTAACACACCCCCAGAGAACACATATACCACTCTGGCTAACACACCCCCAGAGAACACAGCTACCACTCTGGATAACACACCTCCAGAGAACACACCTACCACTCTGGCCAATACACCCCCAGAGAACACATCTACCACTCTGGATAACACACCTCCAGAGAACACATCTACCACTCTGTCTAATACACCTCCAGAGAACACATCTACCACTCTGTCTAATACACCCCCAGAGAACACATCTACCACTCTGTCTAATACACCTCCAGAGAACACATCTACCACTCTGTCTAATACACCTCCAGAGAACACATCTACCACTCTGGCTAACACACCTCCAGAGAACACATCTACCACTCTGGCTAATACACCTCCAGAAAACACATCTACCACTCTGGCTAACACACCTCCAGAGAACACATCTACCACTCTGTCTAATACACCTCCAGAGAACACATCTACCACTCTGTCTAATACACCTCCAGAGAACACATCTACCACTCTGTCTAATACACCGCCAGAGAACACATCTACCACTCTGGCTAACACACCTCCAGAGAACACATCTACCACCCTGGCTAACACACCTCCAGAGAACACATCTACCACTCTGTCTAATACACCTCCAGAGAACACATCTACCACTCTGTCTAATACACCTCCAGAGAACACATCTACCACTCTGGCTAACACACCTCCAGAGAACACATCTACCACTCTGGCTAACACACCTCCAGAGAACACACCTACCACTCTGTCTAATACATCTCCAGAGAACACATCCACCACTCTTGTCTAATACACCTCCAGAGAACACACCTACCACTCTGTCTAACACACCCCCAGAGAACACATCTACCACTCTGTCTAATACACCTCCAGAGAACACATCTACCACTCTGTCTAATACACCTCCAGAGAACACATCTACCACTCTGGCTAACACACCTCCAGAGAACACATCTACCACTCTGGCTACCACACCTCGACCATTGTACCCTCTACTCAGGCTGAGGGTGGAGTGTGTGTGTGTATAGTGTTGGGAGCAGTAGTAGAGACAGAGAGGCAAAGTACAGCACAGTGCCCTGCCTGAGGGTCGTTTTACTGCCAGGTGAGGGGTCACAGTCATAAAGCCTGGATGGGACAGGAATTGGGCATGACCGGAACAGTAACATTATCCCTGTAGAGATCTGGTCTGGTTAAATTGACCCTGTTTTGGATTTTGTGATGTATTTGAAATCCACTAATTGAGTAACTTGCAACATTCAGGATCTACTGTATTTCACTAACAGAGAAGAGCTGTGCTGAGATGGGCTTGGGATGCCACTAACACAGGAACCAATTAGCTGTAAGTGTGCTTCCACCCACCACCACTCTATACGTTATTGGCCCTCCTCTGGGGCTCCCCTGGGCTGCCTGCAGCCACAGGCCAATGCGACATACATACAGACAGCCTACAGGACAGACATACAGTATATCACACAAGTGAATACACCCTCACATTTTTGTAAATATTTGAATATATCTTTTCATGTGACAACACGGAAGAAATGACACTTTGCTACAATGTAAAGAAGTGAGTGTACAGCTTGTAAATTTGAGGGTCCCCTCAAAATTAATCAACACACAGCCATTAATGTCTAAACCGCTGGCAACAAAAGTGAGTACACCCCTAAGTGAAAATGTCCAAATTGGGCCTAATTAGTCATTTTCCCTCCCCAGTGTCATTACATTTACATTTACATTTAAGTCATTTAGCAGACATGTGACTCGTCTTGTGACTCGTTAGTGTTACAAGGTCTGAGGTGTGAATTTACACTGTTATACAAGCTGTACACTCATTACTTTACATTGTAGCAAAGTGTCATTTCTTCTGTGTTGCCACATGAAAAGATAAACTCAAATATTTACAAAAATGTGAGGAGTGTACTCACTTTTGTGATATACTGTACATACATACATACTTACAGCTTATAAGATATACATACATACATACATACATACATACATACATACATACATACATACATACATACAGACAGACAGACAGACAGACAGACAGACAGACAGACAGACAGACAGACAGACAGACAGACAGACAGACAGACAGACAGACAGACAGACAGACAGACAGACAGACTATAGGAAAGACATAAATACAGCTTATAGGACATACATACATACATACATACATACATACATACATACATACATACATACAGACAGACAGACAGACAGACATACATACATACATACATACATACATACATACATACATACATACATACATACATACATACATACATACATACATACATACAGACAGACAGACAGACAGACAGACAGACAGACAGACAGACAGACAGACAGACATACATACATACATACATTCATACAGCCTATATGATAGACATACATACAGACAGACTAAGGGATAGATAGACATACTGAGAGCATATAGGATAAATACAGGACAGTCCGAGACAGGACATGGAGAGAGCATGAAACTACAGGACAGAAAATGACAGAGAGACGTAGACAGAGAAAAGATACAGATGTTGGCGATAGAGAAGCAGACTGAAGGAACAACAGAGAAGAGCTAGAGGAGTGACAAGGAGACATAGACAGGTCATGGCCTATAGCAGAAGGAAGAGCCTACAACATACACAAATACACATGATACACAAAGCATGTTATGTTTTGAGACAACTTATCAGCGGGAAGGGGGAAATCAGGAAATATCTGCTTCTTTTATGTGCTAGAAACACCACCCTTCCAAACACACTAGCCAAACCTACACACATACACCCTCCTACACCAAACACATCGCCACAAACACACACACCATCCTAACCTACACACAGCATCTCGGCCGTCCCACTCGCAGAGGGCACGGGGTGATGCAGGCTTTTTATGACAATTATTGATCCTCCGGAGCACAGTAAAAACTATCCCCAGACAGACAACAGAAATAACTGTAACCATATAACAGCTTCCTGCTTAGGGAACAGATCCCAGCGCTGCGGGGCCCACGTGGCAGCTATTCCTGGACACACATAACCCAGAGACCAGGGCAAGAAGTGGACAGAGGGATGGAGGGAGAGAAAAGAAGGGGAGAGAAGAGGAGTGAAGAGAAGAGAAGAGAAAAGGAGAGGAGAGGGGAGGAGAGGAGAGGAGAGGAGAGGAAAGGAGTGAAGAGAAGAGAAGAGAAGAGAAAAGAGGAGAAGAGAAGAGGAGAGGAGAAAAAAGGAGAGAAGAGGAGAGGGGAGGGGAAGAGAGGGGAAGGTTACAGAGAAGTGTAGGTTAGTGAGTCTCCCTGTGCTCTGGGAGTCACTGGCTCCATCAGTGCTTCCTTCCATCCCGGGTTGAAAAATGAGCCTTTCCTGCTTTTCCGTTCACTTAGAGGCTTTCACTGTGATTGTTTATGTGCAGCTCCTTTCCCTCACCATATGTTCCGTTTCATTTTTAATTATGATAATACGCATGTCTTTGTCTTGCGTAGTCCATTTATGTAATAACATTTTCTCTATGCAACATTTTCCCCCTCCCCTTTTCCCATCTAATCAAATATTAGATAAATACTCCTAAAGAAACAAAAAGTCTATTGTCTAAGGTATTACACTGACAATAGAAAAGTGCACATAGATTAATACAATATATAGCACACAGAGTTATTTCAAGTGTAGAAGGTAAGATTGGATTCCTGGCTTTGTGTGGCTAAGTTTGTGCTGTGATGACAGTGGACAAGATTAGTTCCTATTTCTTCCCCAGAACAATTTGGTAGTGGTGGAGAGAGAGAGATATTACTGTTATAAAGCTGTCTGGGGAGCTGCCGCCCCATCATTAATAGACTGTCACACACACACACACACAGCAGATCAGCTACAGGGGGAGTATGTTCCACGGACAGAGAGAGAGAGCAAGAGAAAGAGATAGAGGGAGAGAAAGAGGGGGGAGAAAGATTTGTTTTATCTTACAGAATGGGTAGCAACGGGCCTCCCGGGTGGCGCAGTGGTTAAGGGCGCTGTACTGTGCCATCAGAGACCCTGGGTTCGCGCCCAGGCTCTGTCGTAACCGGCCGCGACCGGGAGGTCCGAGGGCTTGGTCGGTAGGGATGTCCTTGTCTCATCGCACACCAGCGACTCCTGTGGCGGGACGAGCGCAGTGCGCGCTAACCAAGGTTGTCAGGTGCACGGTGTTTCCTCTGACACATTGGTGCGGCTGGCTTCCGGGTTGGATGCGCGCTGTGTTAAGAAGCAGTGCGGCTTGGTTGGGTTGTGTATCGGAGGACGAAACCTTCATCTCTCCCGAGCCCGTATGGTAGTTGTAGCGATGAGACAAGATAGTAACTACTAAAACAATTGGACACCATGAAATTGGGGAGAAAAAGGGGTAAAGAAAAAAAAAAAAAATTTTTTAAGAATGGGTGCTTGGCTGATATGTTGGCATTTCTGTTAGGCTGGTACAGAGAAAGATTAGAAGGAATTGAGAGGGTGATTAAATAGTGCATTGTAAACTCAGAGTCATTTACTTCACTATGGTTATTGTGTTGGAAGACCTACCCAGGGGGAGGGACAGTCAGATTTTTTTAAACATTTTTTTTTTACCTTTATTTAACTAGGCAAGTCAGTTATGAACAAATTCTTATTTTCAATGACGGCCTAGGAACAGTGAGTTAACTGCCTGTTCAGGGGCAGAACGACAGATTTGTACCTTGTCAGCTCGGGGATTTGAACTTATCGGTTACTAGTCCAATGCTCTAACCACTAGGCTACCCTACCGCCCCAGATATAGAGGAAGGTACAGCCTGTCAGACCGACAGTGTTCATTAAGCCCTGTCAGAGTTACACTACACAATTTACACTACTCCCTGGCCCTCCGCCAAGACAGTGACACAGAACTCTCATCAATGCCATTCCTCATCCATGTGTTTCTCAATCTGGTCCATTTGGACTGCTTTTAAAGACCAAGCTCTGATCTGAGGTCAGCTGATTTACAACCACTCCACATTAAAGCCTGTCTACTGCCTAGCCTGTCTACTGTCTAGCATGTCTATTGTCTAGCCTGTCTACTGCCTAGACTGTCCGTTGCCTAGCCTGTCCATTGCTTAGCCTGTCTACTGCCCAGCCTATCTACTGCATAGCCTGTCTATTGCCTAGCCTGTCTACTGCATAGCCTGTCTACTGCCTAGCCTGTCTACTGCATAGCCTGTCTATTGCCTAGCCTGTCTACTGCATAGCCTGTCTATTGCCTAGCCTGTCTACTGCATAGCCTGTCTACTGCCTAGCCTGTCTACTGCATAGCCTGTCTATTGCCTAGCCTGTCTACTGCATAGCCTGTCTATTGCCTAGCCTGTCTACTGCATTGCCTGTCTATTGCCTAGCCTGTCTACTGCATAGCCTGTCTATTGCCTAGCCTGTCTACTGCATAGCCTGTCTACTGCATAGCCTGTCTACTACCTAGCCTGTCTACTGCATAGCCTGTCTACTGCATAGCCTGTCTATTGCCTAGCCTGTCTACTGCATAGCCTGTGTACTGCATAGCCTGTCTACTGCCTAGCCTGTCTGCTGTCTAGCATGTCTATTGTCTAGCCTGTCTACTGCCTAGACTGTCCGTTGCCTAGCCTGTCCATTGCATAGCCTGTCTACTGCCCAGCCTATCTATTGCCTAGCCTGTATATTGCCTAGCCTGTCTACTGCATAGCCTGTCTACTGCATAGCCTTTCTACTGCCCAGCCTGTCTACTGCATAGCCTGTCTATTGTCTACCCTGTCTATTGTCTAGCTTCTCTACTGCTTTGCCTGTCTACTGTCTAGCCTGTCCACTGCCTAGCCTGTCCACTGCCTAGCCTGTCTATTGCCTTGCCTGTCTACTGTATATCCTGTCTACTGTATATCCTGTCTACTGCCTAGCCTGTCTACTGCCTAGCCTGTCTATTGCCTAGCCTGTCTATTGCCTTGCCTGTTTACTATATATCCTGTCTACTGTATATCCCGTCTACTGCCTAGCCTGTCTATTGCCTAGCCTGTCTACTGTATATCCTGTCTACTGTATATCCTGTCTACTGCCTAGCCTGTCTACTGCCTAGCCTGTCTATTGCCTAACCTGTCTACTGTGTATCCTGTCTACTGTATATCCGGTCTACTGCCTAGCCTGTCCACTGCCTAGCCTGTCTACTGTAGATCCTGTCTACTGCCTAGCCTGTCCACTGCCTAGCCTGTCTACTGTATATCCTGTATACTGCCTAGCCTGTCCACTGCCTAGCCTGTCCACTGCCTAGCCTGTCTACTGCCTAGCCCGTCTACTGCCTAGCCCGTCTACTGCCTAGCCCATCTACTGCCTAGCCTGTCTACTGCCTAGCCTATCTACTGCCTAGCCTGTCTACTGCCTAGCCCGTCTACTGCCTAGCCCATCTACTGCCTAGTCTGTCTACTGCCTAGCCTAACTGCCTAGCCTGTCTTGCCTAGCCTGTCTATAGCCTGTTACTGCATTCTACTGCCTAGCTTGTCTACTGCCTAGCCTGGCCTAGCCTGTCTATTGCCTAGCCTGTCTATTGCCTTGCCTGTTTACTATATATCCTGTCTACTGTATATCCCGTCTACTGCCTAGCCTGTCTATTGCCTAGCCTGTCTACTGTATATCCTGTCTACTGTATATCCTGTCTACTGCATAGCTTGTCTACTGCCTAGCCTGTCTATTGCCTAACCTGTCTACTGTATATCCTGTCTACTGTGTATCCTGTCTACTGTATATCCGGTCTACTGCCTAGCCTGTCCACTGCCTAGCCTGTCTATTGCCTAGCCTGTCTACTGCCTAGCCTGTCTATTGCCTAGCCTGTCTATTGCCTAGCCTGTCTATTGCCTAGCCTGTCTACTGCCTAGCCTGTCTACTGCCTAGCCTGTCTATTGCCTAGCCTGTCTACTGTATATCCTGTCTACTGTATATCCTGTCTACTGCCTAGCTTGTCTACTGCCTAGCCTATCTACTGCATAGCCTGTCTATTGCCTAGCCTGTCTACTGTATATCCTGTCTACTGTATATCCTGTCTACTGCCTAGCCTGTCTACTGCCTAGCTTGTCTACTGCATAGCCCATCTACTGCCTAGCTTGTCTACTGCCTAGCCTGTCTACTGCCTAGCCTGTCTACTGCCTAGCCTGTCTATTGCCTAGCCTGTCTATTGCCTTGCCTGTTTACTATATATCCTGTCTACTGTATATCCCGTCTACTGCCTAGCCTGTCTATTGCCTAGCCTGTCTACTGTATATCCTGTCTACTGTATATCCTGTCTACTGCCTAGCTTGTCTACTGCCTAGCCTGTCTATTGCCTAACCTGTCTACTGTATATCCTGTCTACTGTGTATCCTGTCTACTGTATATCCGGTCTACTGCCTAGCCTGTCCACTGCCTAGCCTGTCTATTGCCTAGCCTGTCTACTGCCTAGCCTGTCTATTGCCTAGCCTGTCTACTGCCTAGCCTGTCTATTGCCTAGCCTGTCTACTGCATAGCCTGTCTACTGCCTAGCCTGTCTACTGCCTAGCCTGTCTATTGCCTAGCCTGTCTACTGTATATCCTGTCTACTGTATATCCTGTCTACTGCCTAGCTTGTCTACTGCCTAGCCTATCTACTGCATAGCCTGTCTATTGCCTAGCCTGTCTACTGTATATCCTGTCTACTGTATATCCTGTCTACTGCCTAGCTTGTCTACTGCCTAGCCTATCTACTGCATAGCCTGTCTATTGCCTAGCCTGTCTACTGTATATCCTGTCTACTGTATATCCTGTCTACTGCCTAGCTTGTCTACTGCCTAGCTTGTCTACTGCCTAGCCCGTCTACTGCCTAGCCCGTCTACTGCCTAGCCCGTCTACTGCCTAGCCTATCTACTGCCTAGCCTGTCTACTGCCTAGCCCGTCTACTGCCTAGCCTGTCTACTGCCTAGCCTGTCCACTGCCTAGCCTGTCCACTGCCTAGCTTGTCTACTGCCTAGCTTGTCTACTGCCTAGCCTGTCTACTGCCTAGCCTGTCCACTGCCTAGCCTGTCCACTGCCTAGCTTGTCTACTGCCTAGCCTGTCTACTGCCTAGCCCATCTACTGCCTAGTCTGTCTACTGCCTAGCCTATCTACTGCCTAGCCTGTCTACTGCCTAGCCTGTCTACTGCCTAGCCTGTCTACTGCATAGCCCATCTACTGCATAGCCCGTCTACTGCCTAGCCTGTCCACTGCCTAGCTTGTCTACTGCCTAGCCTGTCCACTGCCTAGCCTGTCCACTGCCTAGCTTGTCTACTGCCTAGCCTGTCTACTGCCTAGCCTGTCTATTGCCTAGCCTGTCTATTGCCTTGCCTGTTTACTATATATCCTGTCTACTGTATATCCCGTCTACTGCCTAGCCTGTCTATTGCCTAGCCTGTCTACTGTATATCCTGTCTACTGTATATCCTGTCTACTGCCTAGCTTGTCTACTGCCTAGCCTGTCTATTGCCTAACCTGTCTACTGTATATCCTGTCTACTGTGTATCCTGTCTACTGTATATCCGGTCTACTGCCTAGCCTGTCCACTGCCTAGCCTGTCTATTGCCTAGCCTGTCTACTGCCTAGCCTGTCTATTGCCTAGCCTGTCTACTGCCTAGCCTGTCTATTGCCTAGCCTGTCTACTGCCTAGCCTGTCTACTGCCCCTAGCCTGTCTACTGTATATCCTGTCTACTGTATATCCTGTCTACTGCCTAGCTTGTCTACTGCCTAGCCTATCTACTGCATAGCCTGTCTATTGCCTAGCCTGTCTACTGTATATCCTGTCTACTGTATATCCTGTCTACTGCCTAGCTTGTCTACTGCCTAGCCTATCTACTGCATAGCCTGTCTATTGCCTAGCCTGTCTACTGTATATCCTGTCTACTGTATATCCTGTCTACTGCCTAGCTTGTCTACTGCCTAGCTTGTCTACTGCCTAGCCCGTCTACTGCCTAGCCCGTCTACTGCCTAGCCCGTCTACTGCCTAGCCCGTCTACTGCATAGCCTATCTACTGCCTAGCCTGTCCACTGCCTAGCTTGTCTACTGCCTAGCCTGTCTACTGCCTAGCCCATCTACTGCCTAGTCCGTCTACTGCCTAGCCTATCTACTGCCTAGCCTGTCTACTGCCTAGCCTGTCTACTGCCTAGCCTGTCTACTGCATAGCCCATCTACTGCATAGCCCGTCTACTGCCTAGCCTGTCCACTGCCTAGCTTGTCTACTGCCTAGCCTGTCCACTGCCTAGCCTGTCCACTGCCTAGCTTGTCTACTGCCTAGCTTGTCTACTGCCTAGCCTGTCTACTGCCTAGCCTGTCTACTGCCTAGCCTGTCTACTGCCTAGCCTGTCTACTGCCTAGCCTGAGGAAGGACTGTTTGATCTCAACAATTATCTGTTTATATCTCCTCTCTTATGTGGTATTCACCAGCCATCACTTTGATATGTGGTATGAGTGAAATTGAGCACATTAACCACAGACACACACATACTGTACGCAGAGAGAGTTACAGTTCACACAGTACACACACACATGTGCACGTTAAAGCTTGCACACACACATACGCACTCATGCATGTGCTTGGGCACTCTCTTTCCCGATCATTAGATAGAGATTGATAATACACAGAGGTGTCTTTGATCATGTCTGTATAACCACACAGTGACTTTGGTGTTCTAATTGAAAGTGGTCGGTGGGCTAGTTGGTGTTTTGATAGAGTCATTCATAAACGCCTTTCTGCCTGCAGACTATCATGTTGTGTTGGGGGAAATACCATCTCCCGTTATTCTCCGAGGTACTGCATTGACTTTGTCTGCTGCCAGAGTGACTCATTTGGTCTGTGTTCTCTCTGAGACTAACCTGTGAATTCTCCCCTTCCTGGGCTGCCTCCCTGCCTGCGTTTTCACAATGCCTCCTGGAGTCCCACTTTATACATACACAGACATTTACGCACACACACACACAATCATGCATGTACAGTACACACATACACACACGCGTATATGTGTGCACACACACGCACAGTTGCACACACACCATCCTCTCCATCCCCGCCCACACACTTTCGACCTCCATAACGTCTGTCCCGTGGACTTGTTCTCCAGCACCATGCCAGGTAAATGGACCTGTTGAGGGCTGGGCTCCCCCTGGTCTGTTCTCCAAACTGGGCCTGGGAGGGCCTGGGAGGGCCTGGGAGAGCCTGGAGATCTGTGTCAGCCCAGCAGCAGTGTTTTCTCATAAACCTCTGTGAAGTCCAAGTGTTACCTGAACTAAAACAAATCAGTTGGCTCAAACTTAGCTCCACCTTAAGAAAACCTAGGCAAAAAATCAGTCAAACATACTTGGGGGGAGGGGTGGGCCAAAATAGGGGAGGAACGTCTACTCGTAGATTTGATATTACCCTAATAAAGTTTAGAGACGTTTGTTAAGGTTTGGTATGGTGTGGCTATTATTAAGCTTTAGCTACTGCAGGCCTATTATATGAAGGGAGTATGTCCCAGCAATCCAACTGACTACAACAGGTGAACTTGAGGTGAGGAAGTCTGTTTCAGACCTACCAGAGTTACTCCTACAATCTAACAGTATAATACTTAACTTTATAAAAAAATATTCTGATAGAAAATTAACAAATTAGCCTCTTTCTGTACATCTACAGTTGAAGTCTTTACATAGACCTTAGCCAAATACATTTAAACTCAGTTTTTCACAATTCCTGACATTTTATCCTAGTAAAAATTCCTAGTAAAAATTCAGCTTTTATTCCTTTCATCAAATTCCCAGTGGGTCAGAAGTTTACATACACTCAATTAGTATTTGGTAGCATTGCCATTCAATTGTTTAACTTGGGTCAAATGTTTTGGGTAGCCTTCCACAAGCTCCCCACAATAAGTTGGGTGAATTTTGGCCCATTCCTCCTGACAGAGCTGGTGTAACTGAGTCAGGTTTGTAGACTTCCTTGCTCGCACACGCTTTTTCAGGTCTGCCCACAAATTTTCAATAGGATTGAGGTCAGGGCTTTGTGATGGCCACTCCAATACCTTGACTTTGTTGGCCACAACTTTGGAAGTATGCTTGGGTTCTTTGTCTATTTGGAAGACCCATTTGCAACCAAGCTTTAACTTCCTGACTGATGTCTTGAGATTTTGCTTCAATATATCCTTGTAATTACCTCATGATGCCATCTATTTTGTGAAGTGCACCAGTCCCTCCTGCAGCAAAGCACCACCACAACATGATGCTGGCAGCCCCGTGCTTCACGGTTGGGATGGTGTTCTCCGGCTTGCAAGCCTCCCTTTCCCTTTTCCACATAATCATGGTCATTATGTCCAAACAGTTCTATTTTGGTTTCATCAGACCAGAGGACATTTCTCCAAAAAGTACAATCTTTGCCCCCATGTGCAGTTGCAAACCGTAGTCTGGATTTTTATGGTGGTTTTTGAGCAGTGGCTTCTTCCTTGCTGAGCGGCCTTTCAGGTTATGCCGATATAGGACCCGTTTTACTTTGGATATAGATACTTTTGTACCTTTTTCCTCCAGCATCTTCACAAGGTCCTTTGCTGTTGTTCTGGGATTGATTTGCACTTTTCGCACCAAAGTACGTTCATCTCTAGGAGACAGAATGCGTCTCCTTCCTGAGCAGTATGACGGCTCAGTTTGAAGGTAGGCCTTGAAATACATCCACAGGTACACCTCCAATTGACTCAAATTATGTCAATTAGCCTATCAGAAGCCTCTAAAGCCATGACATCATTTTCTGGAATTTTCCAAGCTGTTTAAAGGCACAGTCAACTTAGTGCATGTAAACTTCTGACCCACTGGTATTGTGATACAATGAATTATAAGTGAAATAATCTGTCTGGAAACAATTGTTGGAAAAATTACTTGTGTCATGCACAAGGTAGATGTCTTAACCGACAAAACTATAGTTTGTTAACAAGACATTTGTGGAATGGTTGAGTTTTAATGACTCCAACGTAAGTGTATGTAAACTTCCGACTTCAACTGCATATCTGTATAGCAGACGCAGTAGCCATCTGACATAGTTAGGGTTAGGCCTAAGCTTCTCTCTCTATATATATATATTTAGTATCTATTTAGTACTCAAATCTCTGACAGCTGATCCATGAGGTGGACAATTATTATTTTAGGAAGGTAGCCTAAATGCTCAACATCGAAACACAAGGAATAGTGGTTTTGTAATTTGTTATAGCTGTTTTTAAGGACACATAAATGCCAGGCCGGATCTGAATGCACATGGATATCCGTGAAATTCTTAAAATGTCCGGTAAATTAAAATCTTCCCTGTCATGTTGTCTGGCGCAAAACTTTCCTGAAGGAAACTCTGAAATGGCATATTGTTTAAATGAAGATTTTAGAATATTCGCAAGAAAATCTGTCGCCAACTGGATGCCAACCTTGCTGTGCTAGTCCAGTGTCACTTTGATTATGCCTTATTCACCAGCTGCCACAAACATCTAAAGAATAAGCTACCAGCCTCATACTCATCTGGAGGTTGAGCATTTTTTTATCTATCTCTCTGGAATGTGTCTGTATCCATGTAATTATATGTGTGTTTATGTACAAAATAGGGACCAAAATGGAAGTCCCCGACTTTATTGTGCAATCCTGGTAACTTGTAAAAAAATATATATTTTTTTGTTGTTTTATATATTTATTTTACTGACAAATAAAATCTGTCAATCAATCCAATCCGTGCAGCTGCCAATTGATGAAAGGAAAGAGACATCTGTCACAAAACACCAAAAATGTTAATGACAATTGCAGATTGTCAAACCAAGCCTTCAGTACTGGGTAAGCCTACAAGGTAGGAAGTATTTCCTGTTTGTTGAGATTGACATAGTCTATTTACTGTGGTGTTGAAAACGCAAACCATGATATTGAAGTGCCCGAAGTCGGTATGCTTTGTTTAATGGTTGTGTGGTGCATTGGCACCGAAACCTGTTGGTGGAAAATTTGTTGCACATATTTTATAAAATTATAAATATGGCATCAAAATGTAGAACATCTGATCATGGCCTGCAGCCAGCTCTGATCGTAGTATAAGGAAACATCGAGGAGAGTGAGCTCGTCTGTGGTGTTTGGCGAAGCCTCAACCATTCTGGCCCGTAGCCCTGCATGGCATCGATTGTGCCACAAAAGCATGTTGAAGTGGACAAGTCGATTTCGACGTTTATAAACACAGGGTCACGACAGTTATTGTTATTTTTGGTGGTAAACATTATTTTGAGTGAATGTTAGGGGGGGGGGCATTCAATTCATTTTACAGTACAAGGGCAGGGTCATGTGAAAATATGTTTAATGTTGGGGAGATGGGTGCATTTAATTTTTTATGACAGCCCCTCCCCCCAGTACATTTCGATCTGTCCCTTAAAATGATGTGTTTGCTCAACAAGTCTCAAATGTTCATTCAACTAGAAACCTAAAAAAAGGCTGTGGAACTAGTTACACACACAGTGCTTTCAACTTACATATTTGACACACATGATTACATTGTGCATGTGTACAGTAATTATTACTCAACATGTCCTCCCCTGGGATTTGAACTCATAACCTCTTGGTTCATCACATTCCGATCTTTCTGCTACTAATTATGTTTAGTTCAGGTAACACTTGGACCAAATGGTTAAGTAAACATAATAATAATAATAATAATTACTTAACGATAATTAGTTGAAACAGCTAGATTTATTTTACAGTGTCAAGTATGTAGGCAACAGGATAGATAATAAACAGTAGCAGCAGCGTATGTAATGAGTCAAAAGAGTGCAAAAAGGGTCAATGCAGATTGTCCTGGTAGCTATTTGGTGAACTATTACCAGCCTCACGGCTTGGGGGTAGAAGCTGTTCAGTTACACCCTGCTTCAGTATTATCAACTTTTTATCTGTTACAGATCCACTTTGGATTTACCATTACAGCATTACTCCAAAAGTGTCAGACAGAGACAAAACTATCAAACAAATAGAACCAGACGGACGATAACAACAGCAGAATAGGAAAAAGCCGGCTTGAAATTGAAAGTACACTGTTTCTCTCATGTCCGATTCTCTCCATTCACTGTTCTCTACCCCTGTGTATCTGTATGTGAAATGGATTCCTATGGCATCCCAGAGTCCTTCACGCTACATGGACGTGACGTTCCTAAATAAGAGAAAAGTAAGTAGCTATGCATGCAGACTAAGCAGAGAACGATACCTATACGAGGAGCGGGAGCAGAGTTAGCGGAGAAAGATGAAACATGTTTTCTTCTACTGGAGGGGAGGAAGAGAGAGAGAGGAAGACACGGAGTGTATTGTGCAGCGTCTGCAGTAAGAGTGTGTGTGTCTGGAGGCATCTCCGTTAGCTGGGGTTTCTCTGGAGGACCGGGGGGGCAACATGAGGAGCCTGGAGAATCATGGGGTTTGCTGCAGGCCAGTGGTAGCAGGTTATCTGATTAAATAAAGCCCTGAGATGCTGTGGGATAGGAGGATAGGGTACACACACGCGGGAGGGATAACACAAACACACACACAGGGTTGCATGCACATTGCACGCACACACACAAAGACACAGGTTTGTATACACATGCACATATACTTACTGTACACAGAATGCAATGGAGCGACAAAACAAGCAATTTAAATTCATACTATATATGGGTCTCACACACTAACACTGAGTGAGCAAACAGAAAGTGATAGTGATAGTGATGATGCCACTGTGGGTGTAACCTGTAACGGGACGTATGATAGTACGCCTACCGCCTTCACTTCCTGAAACCATCAGGTGGGTACTACGGGCACTGGGGGTTTGCCCCAACATACTGCAAGCAACTCTTCTATGGAGCCCGAGATGAGAACCTATAGGGGGGCTTTCCACGCCGCAAAAACGGACGTCTGACATAGTCACCCAATTGGGTCATGACCTGTCATCATATTATATATTTTTTATTTATTTAACTTTTATTTAAACCGTTTTTTCTCATTGAGATAACATCTCTTTTTCAAGAGAGACCTGGTCCAATAGCAGCAGGGGGAACCAAGTTTCCGACAAAACAACTTACATAGACTAACACAACATAAAAAAAAACTATAGACACACATACAGCACAACAATGACATATTACGTTAAAAAAACACGAATGTCTTGACTAAAAAACAGCTGTCCTAAAGACAATTACACTCTTCTATGATATTTACATTGATCAAGTGTTTAAACTCCACCAATGAGACTAGATCATCACATTTTTAAATGTTCAGGAGAGAACACCAGGACCGCAGAGCTGAGTAAACTAAAACTATTTCTACCATGACCTGTTCTAATTCTTAGTGGTGTTCGTCTGCTAAATGACTTAAATGTAAATGTAAATGTGTTAAAAGCAAATGAGAATGGGACTATAATTGATATTTATTTACCGAACTGACTAAAAAAAGAACAGAGATAAAATGGCATTTGACCCAGTATGAATCAGTGCATACCAGTGTTTAAGCCTACGCTGTTGGCTGGTCCATGACGACCAGCCAACAGCGCTGTAGAGATCACAATGATATGTTAGATGTTTTTGATTGGTATTGAACCTGAGGGCCGCATTATATACCGAATCAAGTGCTCCCAGGGTAGTGGTTGATGTTATATCACCACAATCTAAAACGGCCAGTAATGTACATCGTACCAGCTCCTTCCTGGCCTCCAGAGAAAAACAAGCCTCATGCAGTTGAGCTTGAACTTGAGCTTCCTTATCAAGTTCTACACATGAACAGTGAAGCTCAGCTTATCATCAACCCACAAAACCAAATATTTGTACACTTTAACTTGCTCTATTGTATGTCGAGCCAATGTAGCAATGACATTATTAGTAACATGCCTGGCATTTGAAAATACCATGCATTTTGTTTTAGCTGAATTCAGAACCAGCTTTAAATCATACAGATTATTCCCTTTGGGCATTTTCACAAGCTAAAGATAAACTACTACCACTTGAATAAAGAACAGTATCATCTGCGTAAAAATGAACATCCGCTGTATCAATATGATCTCCAATGTTGTTGATATACAAAATGAACAACAGTGGGCCAAAAATAGAACCTTGCGGAACACCTGAGCACAACTCTATGGACCATTACACACCATTACACATGGTGTACGATTTGATATGTAATTTATAAACCAATCTAGAGCATGACCAGTAATTCCACAACATTTGAACCTTTGCACTAACACAGCATGATCCACGGTGTCAAATGCCTTCGACAAATCAATAAAGACAGACACACAATGCAACTTCTTGTCAAGAGCACAGTGGATGTCATCTAAAACCTGACCATGACCTGTCATTACGGTTGAACTCCTTCACCATATCAGGAAACAGCTTATTACAGCTTGATTAAAATGGTTTATGGTGCCATTTCCATCTAAATAAACAAGATAAATACATCTTTAAGATGTTATGTTTGGCTGTGTTTGTTGTCTGTGTAAATGTGTTTTATTGAGAGGGGTACACTGGTAACCATAACACACAGCAGATGGGGCTTCCAGTGGGAACAGCCCTGATCATTTATTGTGGTTTTGCTTCTGCAGTTTCACTTTTTTTCTAAATGGCAGTATTAGAGTATTGAGCAGGGCTTTACAGACAAAACATCACAGCGCTCTATTTTCACAGCCTGCCTGTAAAAAACAAAGGACACTGGGCCTTTTAAAGAGAGCCTGCAGTTTGGGTTAGATTTGTTTGGGGGGGTCACAGGCAGCGAAATCCCTGCACCATACCAATATCCCTCTGTGATCCTACTAAACTAATGCTGTTAACTGTGTGCCTTGATGTGTGTAATACCAATACAAATTATAATATACTGATTATAATAATTATAATTCTTATCTGTAGTAGTAGTAGTATTCTTCTTCTTATTTATTTATATAAATATTAATATGATACATGTGTATAATACAACCTGTACAGGTATGAAACAAGAGAAGAACGGAGAGAGAGAGAGAGAGAGAGAGAGAAAGAGAGAGAGAGAGAGAGATAGAAAGAGAGACATACAGTAGATAAAGAAAGAGAGAGACATAGATAGAAAGAGAGAGAGAGTCAGATAGAAAGAGAGCGACAGATAGAAAGAGAAAGACAGATAGAAAGAGAGACAGATAGAAAGAGAGACATAGATAGAAAGAGAGAGAGAGATAGAAAGAGAGAGAGAGATAGAAAGAGAGACATACAGTAGATAAAGAAAGAGAGAGACATAGATAGAAAGAGAGAGAGAGTCAGATAGAAAGAGAGCGACAGATAGAAAGAGAGAGACAGATCGAAAGAGAGAGAGATATAGAAAGAGAGACATAGATAGAAAGAGAGAGAGACAGATAGAAAGAGAGACAGATAGAAAGAGAGAGAGACAGATAGAAAGAGAGAGACAGATAGAAAGAGAGACATAGATAGAAAGAGAGAGGGACAGATAGAAAGAGAGAGACAGATAGAAAGAGAGACATAGATAGAAAGAGAGAGAGAGAGACAGATAGAAAGAGAGAGACAGATAGAAAGAGAGACAGATAGAAAGAGAGAGAGACAGATAGAAAGAGAGAGAGACAGATAGAAAGAGAGACAGACAGATAGAAAAAGAGAGAGACCGATAGCAAGAGAGACAAAGATAGAAAGAGAGAGAGACATAGATAGAAAGAGAGAGAGAGACAGATAGAAAGAGAGAGAGACATAGATAGAAAGAGAGAGAGACAGATAGAAAGAGAGAGAGACAGATAGAAAGAGAGAGAGAGACAGATAGAAAGAGAGAGACAGATAGAAAGAGAGAGACAGATAGAAAGAGAGAGAGACAGATGGAAAGAGAGAGAGACCAATAGAAAGAGAGAGAGACCGATAGAAAGAGAGACATAGATAGAAAGAGAGAGAGACATAGATAGAAAGAGACATAGATAGAAAGAAAGAGAGAGACAGATAGAAAGAGAGAGAGAGAGACATAGATAGAAAGAGAGAGAGAGACAGATAGAAAGTGAGAGAGACAGATAGAAAGAGAGAGAGAGAGAGACAGATAGAAAGAGAGAGAGACAGATAGAAAGAGAGAGAGACAGATAGAAAGAGAGACAGACAGATAGAAAGAGAGAGAGACAGATATAAAGAGAGAGAGAGACAGATAGAAAGAGAGAGACAGATAGAAAGAGAGACAGACAGATAGAAAGAGAGAGAGAGACAGATAGAAAGAGAGACAGACAGATAGAAAGAGAGAGAGACAGATAGAAAGAGAGAGAGACAGATAGAAAGAGAGACAGACAGATAGAAAGAGAGAGAGACAGATAGAAAGAGAGAGAGACAGATAGAAAGAGAGAGAGACAGATAGAAAGAGAGAGACAGATAGAAAGAGAGAGAGAGACAGATAGAAAGAGAGAGACAGATAGAAGATAGAAAGAGAGAGAGACAGATAGAAAGAGAGAGAGAGACAGATAGAAAGAGAGAGAGACAGATAGAAAGAGAGAGAGACAGATAGAAAGAGAGAGACAGATAGAAAGAGAGAGACAGATAGAAAGAGAGAGACAGATAGAAAGAGAGAGAGACAGATAGAAAGAGAGAGAGACAGATAGAAAGAGAGAGAGACAGATAGAAAGAGAGACAGATAGAAAGAGAGAGAAAGATAGAAAGAGAGACAGAAAGATAGAAAGAGAGAGAGAGACAGATAGAAAGAGAGAGACATAGAAAGAAAGAGAGAGACAGATAGAAAGAGAGAGACAGATAGAAAGAGAGACAGATAGAAAGAGAGAGAGACAGATAGAAAGAGAGAGAGAGATAGAAAGAGAGACAGATAGAAAGAGAGAGACAGATAGAAAGAGAGAGAGACAGATAGAAAGAGAGAGAGACAGATAGAAAGAGAGAGAGACAGATAGAAAGAGAGAGAGACAGATAGAAAAAGAGAGAGAGACAGATAGAAAGAGAGAGAGGCAGATAGAGAGAAAGACAGATAGAAAGAGAGAGAGGCAGATAGAAAGAGAGAGAGACAGATAGAAAGAGAGAGAGACAGATAGAAAGAGAGAGAGACAGATAGAAAGAGAGAGAGACAGATAGAAAGAGAGACAGACAGATAGAAAGAGAGAGAGACAGATAGAAAGAGAGAGAGACATAGATAGAAAGAGAGAGAGACAGATAGAAAGAGAGAGACAGATAGAAAGAGAGACAGAAAGATAGAAAGAGAGAGACAGATAGAAAGAGAGACAGATAGAAAGAGAGAGAGAAAGAAAGACAGAGAAGATAGAAAGAGAGACAGATAGAAAGAGAGACAGATAGAAAGAGAGAGAGACAGATAGAAAGAGAGAGAGACAGATAGAAAGAGAGAGACAGATAGAAAGAGAGAGACAGATAGAAAGAGAGAGAGACAGATAGAAAGAGAGAGAGAGATAGAAAGAGAGAGACAGATAGAAAGAGAGAGAGACAGATAGAAAGAGAGAGAGACAGATAGAAAGAGAGAGACAGATAGAGAAGAGATAGAAAGAGAGACAGATAGAAAGAGAGAGAGAGAGAGATAGAAGAGAGAGAGACAGATAGAAAGAGAGAGAGACAGATAGAAAGAGAGAGAGAGACATAGATAGAAAGAGAGAGAGGCAGATAGAAAGAGAGAGAGACAGATAGAAAGAGAGAGAGACAGATAGAAAGAGAGACAGACAGATAGAAAGAGAGAGAGACAGATAGAAAGAGAGAGAGGCAGATAGAAAGAGAGAGACCGATAGAAAGAGAGAGAGGCAGATAGAAAGAGAGAGAGAGACAGATAGAAAGAGAGAGACAGATAGAAAGAGAGAGAGAGACAGATAGAAAGAGAGAGAGACAGATAGAAAGAGAGAGAGAGACAGATAGAAAGAGAGAGAGACAGATAGAAAGAGAGAGAGAAGGATAGAAAGAGAGAGAGACAGATAGAAAGAGAGAGAGACATAGATAGAAAGAGGGAATTCAGACTACACCGTCAGCAGCACCACAGCCATGGTGGTGTAGTGGTGTCTGAACACAGCTGTCAGACCCAGATGGTGGGGTGCTAATAACATTCAGAGTTTTGCAGCGCACCGTTTATTTTCTAATAATAAAACTGTTAGCGCTCGTTAATAGCGTGGCCGCCGCCTGCCAAGCACACGTTCCGGCTGACAGCCGTGCCACTCCTCTGCCATTTACTGTACGTGCCATGCCGATACCGATCGGCGGAATGGGCCTATGGTGGGCCCTTATCTTACACACAACACACACTGACCAGTTATCTGCTATCGAGCACATCAAAATACCCCAAATGAACACCTAGTAAACATACCGATGTAAGAGCAGTAAGTAGGTACACACGCACATACACAAATGCATGCACACATATGCACACACACACATATGCACACACACATATGCACACATACATATGCTGACCTGTTGATATGCTGTATTGACCGAATGGGGCAGTACAGTAGTTGTGGGAGAAGCCCAGAGCCAAAGGTCAATGTTTCCATAGCCTGCATCACATCATCATTTGAGTCTCATGGTTACAAGATTACAAATACAAATACTACAAACAAACTCACTTGGGATTTCAACTGAGGCCACTTAGTGCACATTAATAATATCTCAAAAGTAAATGAGAAAAATTACATCACATGACGTGTTGATTAAATATCATGTCACACATACTTGGGATCAATCTAAATATTTCTGAATGAGATGATTGTGGAGTGTGGGCAAAGCTGTGAGCTTGGGCAGATACCCACACTGTCCCCCAGTGAGGCCAGAAACAAAAGGTGCTTTTCTCTCAAAGTGCTGACGCATCGCTGTTTCACAGGCCCACAATAGGCACTCACTGTGGCGTGACATAGCTTGTCATTGACCCCCAAACAGGTCCTGTTTCCTTTTATAAACCTCTGCTATCATTCTCAGTTACCCTAAAGCATTCCACTGATACCCAATTCATACTTTTTTTTTTACAAAGAAAATATACATAGATATATCTCCGTCTCTGTGTCTAACAAACGCTCACATGCAAACACACACACAGACACAGACACAGACACAGACACAGACACACACACACACACACACACACACACACACACACACACACACACACACACACACACACACACACACACACACACACACACACACACACACACACACACACACACAGCAGTCTTGTAGGGAAAATGGAAAGGATTTGTGTTCTCTCCATATGCAGAGAGAGACTTTAAGAGAACAAGAGAATGAGAGAGAATGATAGACAGAGATACTCTGAAGCCGTTTTATTCTGTGACGTCGTGAAGGTTATTTAACCTCCAGACTTTATTTATTCAATATATTCAACGGAAGCCAATTTCCCGGTAAGTGTCATTACAATGTTTTCGCACAAGTACGCCTGCAAAGTGCCACAATTAATTGGGCTCTGTTCCTACCAGATAATTTCCCACTGTTAGGCTGCCTGTAAAAAGCACATCACCATGCACATAATTACAGAGAGGCAAGAGCAGAGAGGGGAATTTATCTCCCACCCAAATATGAGAGGCTGGCGACTGGAACTCCACTTCTTGTCCCTTTGAAGAGCTGTGTGCTGGCGCTACCCCAACTCTGATGTAGACGGGCAGCCATTGTGGTGTCCTTTAGGATGGGACTCTTTTGACTCGCTTCATTTAGGCCCCAATCCGACTGAGCTCAGATCAGTGTGTCACTGTGTTCTGAAGGTATTTCTCCAAGGGAATTATTCTCTGCTGCAGTACAATGCCTGTCTTGGCCACATGAGTATAACTGGCCACAGTATTAGAGGGGTGGAACAATGTAATACAGGATAACAATATTCCACAATTTTAAAAATGGGTAAAATACATGACCATGCTGTACCAAACTAAAACAGCTTTCTAGCAGCTAAAAGATCATTGGATTTTAACCATCACAAGCCTTTACAAAGTTACATACATTTCTTGCTGATCGTCAGATAATTGGCAAACCTGGAGGTGCAGACAAATTCCCTGTGGTACCGTGAGGGTAGAGTCTGGTAGGTTACTAGAGAAAGCCACTGTCTAAAGCACCCTGGCTAGCGAGGCTATAAATGTTGAATAAATCCCCAGGAGCAGAGAGCCATGTACAGTACTAAAGGCAGCTAGGGGGACAGGCGGGGGACAGGCAGGGGACAGGCGGGGGACAGGCGGGGGACAGGCAGGGGACAGGGACCCCAGAGTGGCTCAGCAGGGGGCCTCTAGTTCAAGGTCCTCCCAGGGAAGTATTCTGCACAGCTCAGAGAAGCAGGATTACAGTAGAGCCGCGCTACAGCATTTGCAGGCAACAGGGAAACTATATGATTGAATATCAGAGAAATTAAATGGTAGAAGGATGTTGTGGAGTAGCGGTGGTACGGTAGAAGGGAACATTTATAAAAATGTGTGTGCGTGTGTGTGTATCGGTGTGTGTGATACAGAAGATTCTGGAGCTGGTGTGTTCAGTACTGGCTGGCTGGGTGCATGGCTGTCAGAGTGGCCTGGTTTCCTGCGTGAGCTCTAAAATTGGCCCCAACACAGCAGAGACCCACAACACACACCGCCTATTTACAGCACACACACAGTGTGTGTGCCCGTCGCTGCCAAGAGCGTGTGGACACAGACATATACACACAGACAAAACATACACAGACACACACTCTCACACATACAGACTATTTGCGATCGCATTCGCTTGTATTAATAGTAATGGTTGTGTGTGTGTGCGTGCCTGTGTGTGTTTGCACATGTGTATGTGTCTCGTCCTTGATCCCTCATATGTACTCTAGGTGTAGTGAAATTATGGTGCCAGGGAAGAGCACTGCGCTCTGCTTATGTCATTCTCGCCACACGCACTTCCTGTCCCACGCATGGCATGGCAGCGAATGCCCTCTGTGTGTCCGTGACAACGAGCAGGATCCCTAATGACTCAGACGGAGACAAGCTGCCTGCCTGCCAGCCTGCCCTGGTACCGAAGCATTCACAGGAGAGAGAGGGATACTACTAGAATGTGTAGGTCTACTAGTAGTTGAAAAGACATGCACTCAGAGGAGCCTTTTGCATGTGTATATATTGCGATCTTTACTTGTCACTGTTCCAAACTGGACCAAGATTTCTGCAGGCCCACCCACCAACGAGTTTCTGGCTACGGCACTGGTTTGTGTATGTGTGTGTGTGTATGTGTATGTGTGTGTTTATGCGTGTGCATGTGTGTGTATGGGTGAGATTGTGACATCAGATTGTGTTCAGTATGCCCTGACACTTCTAGGTAATGTCCATGCCCAGTGTGTACTCTACTCTACTCTCTCTCTCTCTCTATATATATATATATATATATATATATATATATATATATATTATTCTTTTCTTGTTCAATCTGAGTGGTTGAGCCTGGCTCCACAGTGCCTACCCCCCTGACACAAACACACACACACAAACGCTGATGATGGCAGTTTTGAGTTGTTTGTGAACGACACATCCTACCAGTAATTCACACGTCGGCCAACATCCAGAAACCAGCAACGGTCACAAACAGTCACAAACATTGACACACGGTCACATACTTTACACACACACACACACACACACACACACCATTCTCCTCTTTCATGTTACCTAAACGGTCTACTTGCTCGCTAGCCTAACTTCCTTTCAGTGGCAACGATACGCCAGGCTAACTAGTTAACATTAGCATACCACATCTAGCTACATGTTGAACTTCCATCCTCTCAGGCCAGGGGCACAGTGCATGAATTTATGGTTGGATTATAATCGCCGTTATAATCATTGGCCAGTACGGAGAATTAAGTAAAACCACAAGTCCAAATCTCTAACTCCATCCATAGCTAATTTAGGAAAGAGACGATTTTAGCTAGCAAGCTAGCCACCGGAGGCCAACAACACAACGAGATTCAACAATACAAGTTTTTTCTGTCAATAATGACGTTTGGCATGTTATGTGAATGGTCTGGTGCTCCAGGACACTCACAGCTGAGCTCACTCAGTTTAGCTCAAAGCTGACTGGCTATTATTTTATAGCCTTTTTTCTTTAAGGGAGGCCTAATGCTCGCTGGCTTTCCTTGCATTCAATGCTAGAGGCAGCAACAATGTCATACTCTTTCTGACCAGACAGCATCAGATAGATACGCTACACTTACTGAGACAGAGGGGCGTTGACTTGTTCACTCGGATACATTCAGCCTCTTGCGAATTTAAGGTCATTTATGAAACACAGAGATGAAAGATACATTATTTTGTGTTTTTTTCTTCTTTTTTTCTTGGTCAATGTTTTGTGGAAGTCTGGCTTCCCTTGGCCTCCATGAATACACACCACTGCTATGTAGACAATGTTGACACTGGCCAACCGAACAGCCTGTAGTCTGAGAAATAGTTTTAGCTGAGGTGAAAGCAAGATCTACAAAAAAGACAGAATAATAGAATTCGGAACAAGACAGTTCAGAGACAGTTCAGTTACAGCCCCATTACAGCCTCTCCCTATCTCTCTCTGTATGACTACCTGTCTGTGTGCATGGATTTGTAGTATTCTTTACAGGGAGAGAGCTGCGAGCTGAAGACAGAGGGAAAAGAGAGAGGAACCCAGCATATGGCAGGGTGTCAGTGTTTCCGTCAGGGAGGCCACTCATGCATGTTGATTGAGGAGGAGGAGAGCCTTCTCCTCGTGATGCAGATAAGACTGCAGCGGACGCTTTCATATTCATTTGAAATGATTCTAATTGCTTGCGAAGGCAACGGGCCTATGAATTCTGGCTCTGTCTCTGCCTACCGCCCTCAATCTTTCTGTCTTTCTTTCTCCTTCCCCCATACGTCTGCCTCCCCTTTCTCTCCCTTTTCTTTTTCTCTCTTTCTAACTCATGTTTTTCCCATATTGTGTGTCTGCCGACATACAGTATGTGTCAGTCTCCAAAAGTGTATGCTAGGGAATGTTTGTGTATTTTTGCATGTGTGTACAGTCACTGTGTGTGAATGTGTTGACAGCAAGCTCAGCTTCCTCACTTAAACATTCACATTCAAGGTTACAAGGTCAGTATTCCACCCATGTACTGTTTGCCCACATTTTGAACCACACTTTATCAGAGAGAGAAAGAAAGAGAGAGAGGGAGAGAGAGAGAGAATGTGTCGGTGAGTGTGGTGCCTCCCTGCATGTGTGTGTGTGCATATTATGCATGCATGTGTGTGTGTGTGTTTGAATGCATGAGTGCCTGCCTACCTGTGTGTGTGTGTGAGTTTGAATGCATGCGTGCGTGCCTGCCTACCTGTGTGGTTGTGTGTGTGTGTGTCAGTTTGAATGCATGCGTGCCTGCCTACCTGTGTGTGTGTGTGTGTGTGTGTGTGAGAGAGAGAGAGTTTGAATGCATGCGTGCCTGCCTACCTGTGTGTGTGTGTGTGTGTGTCTGTGTGTGTGTGTGTGTGTGTGTGTGTGTGTGTGTGTGTGTGTGTGTGTGTGTGTGTGAATGCATGCGTGTGTGCCTGCCTACCTGTGTGCTGCTCCCAGAACCAGAGGTGGGTCAGGCAGCACTACAATGTTGAGCTTAGAGCTGCTTTGAATGGGTCAGGCTCCACATATCTCCTGCCTAATCTGCCTGCTCCGGAGAATGCAAAGAAGAGGAAAAATCCATAGTCTTTTCATCCTTCTGTGACCAATGTGGCTGTGAGACAGCAGCCGTGGGAATGGAGACACAGCCAGCCCTGCCTCTGACCTTAATGTGCTCACACCCTGGACAGGAGATAGAGGCCCACACGGATTGTACAAACACACGCACGCACACACCCTCTCTTTACTGTAATAGGAGGTGAACATTCTGCCAGAGATAATACCAGAAGACGATGAGGAAGAGGATGAGATCTGAATGTACATATGCACCACAGGAGGTTGGTGGCACCTTAATTGGGGAGGACGGGTTCGTGGTAATGGCTGGAGAGGAATGAGGGGAATGGTATCAAATACATCAAACAATTGGATGACATTCCATTCGCTCAGTTCCAGCCATTATTATGAGCGGTTGTCCCCTCATTAGTCTCCCCTGCATGAGGTACAGTATGTGATTGATATGCTTCTAATGCAGACCCTAGGGTCCAGTCAGAGAGGTAATATTCAGGATTGTTGACTGGCCAGATGACTATGATAATGCATAACTCACTGATATATAAATGAAACACTCTTCACAATAAACAGTAATGAAGTTAAAAGGTGTGAGCGTGTGTGCGTATGGGATAGAGATAGAGATGGAGAGCGAGGGAGAGAGAATGAGAGAGAGACACAGGCTAGGAGAGAGTAGTTTAGCCTAAATCACTCTCCTTCTCTTCTCCTCTCCTTTCTCGGCCTCAACTAGCCTACCTGGTTAAATGAAGGTGAAATGAAAACGGACTAAAAACCTTCTGTTGCTGGGGGACTTTGGAGTGATACTCCTCTCCGCCTCCCTTGCTCCTTCAGCTGTCACTAGTCATCACCACAACTATTACACTACAGCCACAGGAACGGAGGAAATGTTCGTTCCTCCTATCTTTCTCCCTCTCCCTCCCTCTCTTCCTCTCTAACTTGAACACATCAACTGTTTACAACATGTACACATCTATCTAGTAAGGATCTAAATGTCTGATGGGACATTTAGATGATCAGATGAGATGGGAGAGTCTAAATAGTCAGCGAGAGAGAGAGAGAGAGAGAGAGAGAGAGAGAGAGAGAGAGAGAGAGAGAGAGAGAGAGAGAGAGAGAGAGAGAGAGAGAGAGAGAGAGATGGCTAGCTACCCAAGGTGGTGTTCTCCTACACCCTAGCAGTAAGTGCAAATTGAGCAGCAATATTGAGCACTCATATTACCAATAGGGAGGATGTGTATGTGTACACAGATTGGATGTGTGTAAGACTGGGGGATGGTTCTGCAGGGGCTTGTCTGATTATTGTCTGTGCAGAGTCCTATATTGTGCCCTCAAGGCAAGGCGGGCAGGTAGTGTGTAAGTTGAGTTGGGAGTGTGTAGACCAGGGAGGGGCGTATGTGTGTATAATAGGGGAGTGTGTTTTGTGTGTAAGACATGGGGCAGGTTGTTTCAGTAAGAAAGCAGTGCAGAGTGTGGTTTATTCTCCCTCCAGGCCACACAGAGAGGAAGTGATGCATTTGTGTTTACAAACAAGAGCCGTACCAAGACAGACAGACGTTAAGACATAGATACTTGTGGCCAGAGTGGTATCTCCTTCTGTTTTTCTTTCTTCCAGAATTCATTCTGGTTTGTTAACGATAATGTCATTCTAGGCTGCACAACCACTCTTCTCCTCGCAACCGGAGAGTATCTGAGATGGCGAACTCACTGCTCTCCTTTAATAGTCAATGTCCAGAGTAGATGATGATAAGAGCATCAACCAGCACAGAAAGTGAGAGAGAGAGAAAGACAGTAAGATAGATAGAGAGAGAGAGAGAGAGAGAGAGAGAGAGAGAGAGAGAGAGAGAGAGAGAGAGAGAGAGAGAGAGAGAGAGAGATACAAACACACACAGTAAAAGGTTTTCTTCAGCCCTGAGACTCAGTAAACCATTGTAGGGGGTCTCCCATGATTATTTTTTGATCCTGTGTTTTAATGGCCAACCAATGGGACTCCCAATCACGGCCGGATCTAGTGGAAAGCCTTCCCAGAAGAGTGGAGGCTGTTATAGCAGCAAAGGGGGAACCAACTCCATATTAATGCCCATGACTTTCGAATGAGATGTTTGACAAGCAGGTGTCTACATACTTTTGATAATTGAGTGTACATGTATGTCTTGCTCCACTACATGGCATGCCTGCCCTAGTTGCATGGGAGACAACATTGGCCCTCCATAGCCTCTCTATCTCAGTTGAGGTCCAGCAAAGCCACTGTTCAACACAGAGCCTTCCTTCTCCCTCCTCTCTGGAGAGCTCAGTCACTGAGGCTATGGTCTTTAGGGTCTCTCATAGGCTCAGTCAGTCAGTACCGAGTCTATCATTAGAAAACACAAAGAGCATTCTTAAGCTTGGTTAACCAGAACTATGAAAGAGAGGGAGAGAGAAGATAAGTATTTACTCCTCCCTCCCCCTCTTCCTCCCTCCCTCCCCTCCATTCGTCCCTCACACCAATCATTTAACAGTAAGAGCAACTGAGGCTTGTAAACACAATGGTTATGTCTGGGCTCAGAGAGGCATGAAGCAGACATACAGGCTCCACCACCCCCGCTCGTCCTGCTCATATAGGCTACCCCTCCCCCTCTCTCTCCTCCCCACTGTCCTCCTCTCTGTTTACCACTCCCTCCTTTTCCTCTTCTCACCCTCCTTCTCACCCTCCTCTGCAAAACACACCCTCTTCTTCTTCCCCTCTTCCCTCTCTACCTCTTACCATTCTCTTCTTCCTTCTCTATCTCTCCCTCTACAAAACACTCCCTCTTCATCTTCTCCTCCTCTGTCTCTACCTCTCCCTCCATCTCCCTCTCTCTACCTCTCCACTCCCCAGGGTCCACAACAGTAGTAGGCAGGCATTCCAGTGGAGGGGATTGTTTTCCATTAGTAATGGTCATAGAAAGGACAGCAGTAGGTCAAAGGGGAAAGGGCATCAGGGCTCTAACTTTCCCTCTCCTGTCCACCATTCCTCTCCCTCTCGCACTCCTGTCCACCACTCCTCTCCCTCTCGCACTCCTGTCCACCACTCCTCTCCCTCTCGCACTCCTGTCCACCACTCCTCTCCCTCTCGCACTCCTGTCCACCACTCCTCTCCCTCTCGCACTCCTGTCCACCACTCCTCTCCCTCTCGCACTCCTGTCCACCACTCCTCTCCCTCTCGCACTCCTGTCCACCACTCCTCTCCCTCTCGCACTCCTGTCCACCACTCCTCTCCCTCTCCCTCTGCACTCCTGTCCACCACTCCTCTCCCTCTCTCCCTCGTGTCCCCCACTCCTCTCCCTCCCTCCCTCCTGTCCTCCACTCCTCTCCCTCCCTCTCTCCCTGCTTTCCCCCACTCCTCTCCCTCTCTCCCCCTGTCCCCACTCCTCTCCCACTCTCCCTCCTGTCCCCCACTCCTCTCCCTCTCTCCCTCATGTCCCCCACTCCTCTCCCTCCTGTCCCCCACCTCTCCCCTCCCTCGTGTCCCCCACTCCTCTCCCTCTCTCCCTCCTGTCCCCCACTCCTCTCCTTCTCTCCCTCATGTCCCCCACTCCTCTCCCACTCTCCCTCGTGTCCCCACTCCTCTCCCACTCTCCCTCGTGTCCCCCACTCCTCTCCCTCTCTCCCTCATGTCCCCCACTCCTCTCCCCTCGTGTCCCCCACTCTCCCTCGTGTCCCCCACTCCTCTCCCACTCTCCCTCGTGTCCCCCACTCCTCTCCTTCTCTCCCTCATGTCCCCCACTCCTCTCCCACTCTCCCTCGTGTCCCCCACTCCTCTCCCACTCTCCCTCGTGTCCCTCACTCCTCTCCCTCTCTCTCCCTCTCTCCCTCCTGTCCCCCACTCCTCTCCTTCTCTCCCCCATGTCCCCCACTCCTCTTCCTCTCTCCCTCATCTCCCCCACTCCTCTCCCACTCTCCCTCGTGTCCCCCACTCCTCTCCCTCTCTCCCTCGTGTCCCCCACTCCTCTCCCTCTCTCCCTCCTGTCCCCCCACTCCTCTCCTTCTCTCCCTCATGTCCCCCACTCCTCTCCCACTCTCCCTCGTGTCCCCCACTCCTCTCCCTCTCTCCCTCGTGTCCCCCACTCCTCTCCCACTCTCCCTCCTGTCCCCCACTCCTCTCCCACTCTCCCTCCTGTCCCCCACTCCTCTCCCACTCTCCCTCCTGTCCCCCACTCCTCTCCCACTCTCCCTCGTGTCCCCCACTCCTCTCCCTCTCTCCCTCGTGTCCCCCACTCCTCTCCTTCTCTCCCTCATGTCCCCCCACTCCTCTCCCTCTCTCCCTCATGTCCCCCACTCCTCTCCCACTCTCCCTCGTTTCCACCACTCCTCTACCACTCTCCCTCATGTCCCCCACTCCTCTCCCTCTCTCCCCTCGTGTCCCCCACTCCTCTCCCTCTCTCCCTCCTGTCCCCCACTCCTCTCCTTCTCTCCCTCATGTCCCCCACTCATCTCCCACTCTCCCTCGTGTCCCCCACTCCTCTCCCACTCTCCCTCATGTCCCCCACTCCTCTCCCACTCTCCCTCATGTCCCCCACTCCTCTCCCTCTCTCCCTCGCGTCCCCCACTCCTCTCCCACTCTCCCTCGTGTCCCCACTCCTCTCCCACTCTCCCTCGTGTCCCCCACTCCTCTCCTTCTCTCCCTCATGTCCCCCACTCCTCTCCCACTCTCCCTCGTGTCCCCCACTCCTCTCCCACTCTCCCTCGTGTCCCTCACTCCTCTCCCTCTCTCCCTCTCTCCCTCATATCCCCCACTCCTCTCCCTCCTGTCCCCCACTCCTCCCTCCTCCCTCCTGTCCTCCACTCCTCTCCCTCCCTCTCTCCCTGCTTTCCCCCACTCCTCTCCCTCTCTCCGCCCTGTCCCCACTCCTCTCCCACTCTCCCTCCTGTCCCCCACTCCTCTCCCTCTCTCCCTCATGTCCCCCACTCCCTCTCCCTCCTGTCCCCCCACACCTCTCCCTCCCTCGTGTCCCCCACTCCTCTCCCTCTCTCCCTCCTGTCCCCCACTCCTCTCCTTCTCTCCCTCATATCCCCCACTCCTCTCCCACTCTCCCTCGTGTCCCCCACTCCTCTCCCACCCCCACTCTCCCTCGTGTCCCCCACTCCTCTCCTTCTCTCCCTCATGTCCCCCACTCCTCTCCTTCTCTCCCCCATGTCCCCCACTCCTCTTCCTCTCTCCCTCATGTCCCCCACTCCTCTCCCACTCTCCCTCGTGTCCCCCACTCCTCTCCCTCTCTCCCTCGTGTCCCCCACTCCTCTCCCTCTCTCCCTCCTGTCCCCCACTCCTCTCCTTCTCTCCCTCATGTCCCCCACTCCTCTCCCACTCTCCCTCGTGTCCCCCACTCCTCTCCCACTCTCCCTCCTGTCCCCCACTCCTCTCCCACTCTCCCTCCTGTCCCCCACTCCTCTCCCTCTCTCCCTCGCGTCCCCCACTCCTCTCCCTCTCTCCTCGTGTCCCCCACTCCTCTCCCTCTCCCTCCCTCCTGTCCCCCACTCCTCTCCTTCTCTCCCTCATGTCCCCCACTCCTCTCCCTCTCTCCCTCCTGTCCCCCACTCCTCTCCCTCTCTCCCTCGTGTCCCCCACTCCTCTCCCACTCTCCCTCCTGTCCCCCACTCCTCTCCCACTCTCCCTCCTGTCCCCACTCCTCTCCCACTCTCCCTCCTGTCCCCCCCACTCCTCTCCCAATCTCCCCTCGTGTCCCCCACTCCTCTCCCTCTCTCCCTCTCCCTCGTGTCCCCCACTCCTCTCCCTCTCTCCCTCATGTCCCCCACTCCTCTCCCACTCTCCCTCCCTTTCCCCCACTCCTCTCCCACTCTCCCTCATGTCCCCCACTCCTCTCCCTCTCTCCCTCGTGTCCCCCACTCCTCTCCCTCTCTCCCTCCTGTCCCCCACCTCCTCTCCTTCTCTCCCTCATGTCCCCCACTCCTCTAACCACTCTCCCTCGTGTCCCCCACTCCTCTCCCACTCTCCCTCATGTCCCCCACTCCTCTCTCCCTCATGTCCCCCACTCTCCCTCTCCCTCATGTCCCCCACTCCTCTCCCTCTCTCCCTCGCGTCCCCCACTCCTCTCCCACTCTCCCTCGTGTCCCCCACTCCTCTCCCACTCTCCCTCGTGTCCCCCACTCCTCTCCCTCTCTCCCTCATGTCCCCCCTTCCTCTCCCACTCTCCCTCGTGTCCCCCACTCCTCTCCCTCTCTCCCTCGTGTCCCCCACTCCTCTCCCACTCTCCCTCCTGTCCCCCACTCCTCTCCCACTCTCCCTCCTGTCCCCCACTCCTCTCCCACTCTCCCTCCTGTCCCCCACTCCTCTCCCTCCTGTCCCCCACTCTCCCTCGTGTCCCCCACTCCTCTCCCTCTCTCCCTCGTGTCCCCCACTCCTCTCCTTCTCTCCCTCATGTCCCCCACTCCTCTCCCTCTCTCCCTCATGTCCCCCACTCCTCTCCCACTCTCCCTCGTGTTCCCCCACTCCTCTCCCCCACTCTCCCTCATGTCCCCCACTCCTCTCCCTCTCTCCCTCGTGTCCCCCACTCCTCTCCCTCTCTCCCTCCTGTCCCCCACTCCTCTCCTTCTCTCCCTCATGTCCCCCACTCCTCTCCCACTCTCCCTCGTGTCCCCCACTCCTCTCCCCTCTCCCTCATGTCCCCCACTCCTCTCCCACTCTCCCTCATGTCCCCCACTCCTCTCCCTCTCTCCCTCGCGTCCCCCACTCCTCTCCCACTCTCCCTCGTGTCCCCACTCCTCTCCCACTCTCCCTCGTGTCCCCCCACTCCTCTCCTTCTCTCCCTCATGTCCCCCACTCCTCTCCCTCTCTCCTCCTGTCCCCCCCCACTCTCCCTCGTGTCCCCCACTCCTCTCCCACTCTCCCTCGTGTCCCCCACTCCTCTCCCTCTCTCCCTCTCTCCCTCCTGTCTCCCACTCCTCTCCTTCTCTCCCCCATGTCCCCCACTCCTCTTCCTCCCTCCTTCCTCTCCCCCACTCCTCTCCCACTCTCCCTCGTGTGCCCCCACTCCTCTCCCTCTCTCCCTCTTGTCCCCCACTCCTCTCCCTCATGTCCCCCACTCCATTCCCTCTCTCCCTCCTGTCCCCACTCCTCTCCCACTCTCCCTCGTGTCCCCCACTCCTCTCCTTCTCTCCCTCCTGTCCCCCACTCCTCTCCCTCTCTCCCTCTTGTCCCCCACTCCTCTCCCTCATGTCCCCCACTCCATTCCCTCTCTCCCTCCTGTCCCCACTCCTCTCCCACTCTCCCTCGTGTCCCCCACTCCTCTCCTTCTCTCCCTCCTGTCCCCCACTCCTCTCCCTCTCTCCCTCATGTCCCCCACTCCTCTCCCTCCTGTCCCCCCACTCCTCTCCCTCTCTCCCTCCTGTCCCCCACTCCTCTCCCTCTCTCCCTCATGTCCCCCACTCCTCTCCCTCTCTCCCTCATGTCCCCCACTCCTCTCCCTCCTGTCCCCCACTCCTCTCCCCCCACTCCTCTCTCCCTCCTGTCCCCCCCTCCTCTCCCTCTCTCCCTCGCGTCCCCCACTCCTCTCCCTCTCTCCCTCGTGTCCCCCACTCCTCTCCCTCTCTCCCTCCTGTCCCCCACTCCTCTCCTTCTCTCCCTCATGTCCCCCACTCCTCTCCCACTCTCCCTCGTGTCCCCCACTCCTCTCCCTCTCTCCCTCGTGTCCCCCACTCCTCTCCCACTCTCCCTCCTGTCCCCCACTCCTCTCCCACTCTCCCTCCTGTCCCCACTCCTCTCCCACTCTCCCTCCTGTCCCCCACTCCTCTCCCACTCTCCCTCGTGTCCCCCACTCCTCTCCCTCTCTCCCTCTCTCCCTCGTGTCCCCCACTCCTCTCCCTCTCTCCCTCATGTCCCCCCACTCCTCTCCCACTCTCCCTCGTTTCCCCCACTCCTCTCCCACTCTCCCTCATGTCCCCCACTCCTCTCCCTCTCTCCCTCGTGTCCCCCACTCCTCTCCCTCTCTCCCTCTGTCCCCCACTCCTCACCTTCTCTCCCTCATGTCCCCCACTCCTCTCCCACTCTCCCTCGTGTCCCCCACTCCTCTCCCTCTCTCCCTCGTGTCCCCCACTCCTCTCCCCTCTCTCCCTCATGTCCCCCACTCCTCTCCCTCTCTCCCTCATGTCCCCCACTCCTCTCCCACCCCCACTCTCCCTCGTGTCCCCCACTCCTCTCCCACCCCCACTCTCCCTCATGTCCCCCACTTCTCTCCTCTCTCCCTCGTGTCCCCCACTCCTCTCCCCCACTCTCTCCCTCCTGTCCCCCACTCCTCTCCTTCTCTCCCTCATGTCCCCCACTCCTCTCCCACTCCTCTCCCCCCACTCTCCCTCCTGTCCCCCACTCCTCTCCCACTCTCCCTCCTGTCCCCCACTCCTCTCTCCACTCTCCCTCCTGTCCCCCACTCCTCTCCCACTCTCCCTCGTGTCCCCACTCCTCTCCCTCTCTCCCTCTGTCCCCCACTCTCCCTCTCTCCCTCGTGTCCCCCACTCCTCTCCCACTCTCCCTCGTGTCCCCCACTCCTCTCCCACTCTCCCTCATGTCCCCCACTCCTCTCCCACTCTCCCTCATGTCCCCCACTCCTCTCCCTCTCTCCCTCGTGTCCCCACTCCTCTCCCTCTCCCTCCTGTCCCCCCACTCCTCTCCTTCTCTCCCTCTCCCCCCTCATGTCCCCCACTCCTCTCCCACTCTCCCTCGTGTCCCCCACACTCCTCTCCCCCACTCTCCCTCGTGTCCCCCACTCCTCTCCTTCTCTCCCTCTCTCCCTCCTGTCTCCCACTCCTCTCCTTCTCTCCCCCATGTCCCCCACTCCTCTTCCTCCTCCCTCCCTCCTGTCCCCCACTCCTCTCCCACTCTCCCTCGTGTCCCCCACTCCTCTCCCTCTCTCCCTCTTGTCCCCCTCCTCTCCCTCTCTCCCTCATGTCCCCCACTCCTCTCCCTCTCTCCCTCCTGTCCCCCACTCCTCTCCCACTCTCCCTCGTGTCCCCCACTCCTCTCCTTCTCTCCCTCCTGTCCCCCACTCTCCCCTCTCTCCCTCTTGTCCCCACTCCTCTCCCCCTCATGTCCCCCACTCCATTCCCTCTCTCCCTCCTGTCCCCCACTCCTCTCCCACTCTCCCTCGTGTCCCCCACTCCTCTCCTTCTCTCCCTCCTGTCCCCCACTCCTCTCCCTCTCTCCCTCATGTCCCCCACTCCCTCTCCCTCCTGTCCCCCACTCCTCTCCCTCTCTCCCTCCTGTCCCCCACTCCTCTCCTTCTCTCCCTCATGTCCCCCACTCCTCTCCCTCTCTCCCTCATGTCCCCCACTCCTCTCCCTCTCTCCCTCCTGCCCCCACTCCTCTCCCTCTTTCCCTCCTGTCCCCACTCCTCTCCCTCTCTCCCTCCTGTCCCCCACTCCTCTCCCTCTCTCCCTCCTGTCCCCCACTCCTCTCCCTCTCTCCCTCATGTCCCCCACTCCTCTCCCTCCTGTCCCCCACTCCTCTCCCTCTCTCCCTCCTGTCCCCCACTCCTCTACCTCCCTCCTGTCCCCCACTCCTCTCCCTCCTCCCTCCTGTCCCCCACTCCTCTCCCTCTCTCCCTCCTGTCCCCCCACTCCTCTCCCTCTCTCCCTCCTGTCCCCCACTCCTCTCCCTCTCTCCCTCTTGTCCCCCACTCCTCTCCCCCTCATGTCCCCCACTCCATTCCCTCTCTCCCTCCTGTCCCCCACTCCTCTCCCACTCTCCCTCGTGTCCCCAACTCCTCTCCCACTCTCCCTCGTGTCCCCCCCACTCCTCTCCCACTCTCCCTCCTGTCCCCCTCCTCTCCCTCTCTCCCTCATGTCCCCCACTCCTCTCCCCCTCCTGTCCCCCTCCCTCTCCTCTCCCTCTCTCCCTCCTGTCCCCCACTCCTCTCCCTCATGTCCCCCACTCCATTCCCTCTCTCCCTCCTGTCCCCCACTCCTCTCCCACTCTCCCTCGTGTCCCCCACTCCTCTCCTTCTCTCCCTCCTGTCCCCCACTCCTCTCCCTCTCTCCCTCTTGTCCCCCCCACTCCTCTCCCTCATGTCCCCCACTCCATTCCCTCTCTCCCTCCTGTCCCCAATTCCTCTCCCACTCTCCCTCGTGTCCCCCACTCCTCTCCTTCTCTCCCTCCTGTCCCCCACTCCTCTCCCTCTCTCCCTCATGTCCCCCACTCCTCTCCCTCCTGTCCCCCACTCCTCTCCCTCTCTCCCTCCTGTCCCCCACTCCTCTCCCCACTCTCCCTCATGTCCCCCACTCCTCTCCCTCTCTCCCTCATGTCCCCCACTCCTCTCCCTCCTGTCCCCCACTCCTCTCCCCCACTCTCTCCCTCCTGTCCCCCACTCCTCTCCCTCTCCCTCTCTCCCTCATGTCCCCCACTCCTCTCCCTCTCTCCTCGTGTCCCCCACTCCTCTCCCTCTCTCCCCTCCTGTCCCCCACTCCTCTCCTTCTCTCCCTCATGTCCCCCCACTCCTCTCCCACTCTCCCTCGTGTCCCCCACTCCTCTCCCTCTCTCCCTCGTGTCCCCCACTCCTCTCCCACTCTCCCTCCTGTCCCCCACTCCTCTCCCACTCTCCCTCCTGTCCCCCACTCCTCTCCCTCTCTCCTCCTGTCCCCCACTCCTCTCCCACTCTCCCTCGTGTCCCCCACTCCTCTCCCTCTCTCCTCTCTCTCCTCGTGTCCCCCACTCCTCTCCCTCTCTCCCTCATGTCCCCCCACTCCTCTCCCTCTCTCCCTCGTTTCCCCCACTCCTCTCCCACTCTCCCTCATGTCCCCCACTCCTCTCCCTCTCTCCCTCGTGTCCCCCACTCCTCTCCCTCTCCCCCTCCTGTCCCCCACTCCTCACCTTCTCTCCCTCATGTCCCCCACTCTCCTCTCCCCACTCTCCCTCGTGTCCCCCACTCCTCTCCCTCTCTCCCTCGTGTCCCCCACTCCTCTCCTTCTCTCCCTCATGTCCCCCACTCCTCTCCCTCTCTCCCTCATGTCCCCCACTCCTCTCCCACTCTCCCTCGTGTCCCCCACTCCTCTCCCACTCTCCCTCATGTCCCCCACTTCTCTCCCTCTCTCCCTCGTGTCCCCCACTCCTCTCCCTCTCTCCCTCCTGTCCCCCACTCCTCTCCTTCTCTCCCTCATGTCCCCCACTCCTCTCCCACTCCCTCTCCCCCCACTCTCCCTCCTGTCCCCCACTCCTCTCCCACTCTCCCTCCTGTCCCCCACTCCTCTCCCACTCTCCCTCCTGTCCCCCACTCCTCTCCCACTCTCCCTCGTGTCCCCCCACTCCTCTCTCCCTCTCTCCCCCTCTCTCCCTCTCCCTCGTGTCCCCCACTCCTCTCCCACTCTCCCTCGTGTCCCCCACTCCTCTCCCACTCTCCCTCATGTCCCCCACTCCTCTCCCACTCTCCCTCATGTCCCCCACTCCTCTCCCACTCTCCCTCGTGTCCCCCACTCCTCTCCCACTCTCCCTCCTGTCCCCCACTCCTCTCCTCCTCTCTCCCTCATGTCCCCCACTCCTCTCCCCCACTCTCCCTCGTGTCCCCACTCCTCTCCCACTCTCCCTCGTGTCCCCACTCCTCTCCTTCTCTCCCTCTCTCCCTCCTGTCTCCCACTCCTCTCCTTCTCTCCCCCATGTCCCCCACTCCTCTTCCTCCCTCCTTCCTCTCCCCCACTCCTCTCCCTCTCTCCCTCGTGTGCCCCACTCCTCTCCCTCTCTCCCTCTTGTCCCCCACTCCTCTCCCTCATGTCCCCCACTCCATTCCCTCTCTCCCTCCTGTCCCCCACTCCTCTCCCACTCTCCCTCGTGTCCCCCACTCCTCTCCTTCTCTCCCTCCTGTCCCCCACTCCTCTCCCTCTCTCCCTCTTGTCCCCCACTCCTCTCCCTCATGTCCCCCACTCCATTCCCTCTCTCCCTCCTGTCCCCAACTCCCCTCTCCCCCACTCCTCTCTCCCTCCTGTCCCCCACTCCTCTCCTTCTCTCCCTCCTGTCCCCCACTCCTCTCCCTCTCTCCCTCTCCCCCACTCCTCTGTCCCCCCACTCCTCTCCCTCCTGTCCCCCACTCCTCTCCCTCTCTCCCTCCCTGTCCCCCACTCCTCTCCCTCTCTCCCTCCTGTCCCCCACTCCTCTCCCTCTCTCCCTCATGTCCCCCACTCCTCTCCCTCCTGCCCCCACTCCTCTCCCTCTTTCCCTCCTGTCCCCACTCCTCTACCTCCCTCCTGTCCCCCCCCTCTCCTCTCCCTCTCTCCCTCCTGTCCCCCACTCCTCTCCCTCTCTCCCTCATGTCCCCCACTCCATCCTCTCTCCCTCCTGTCCCCCACTCCTCTCCCTCTTTCCCTCCTGTCCCCCACTCCTCTACCTCCCTCCTGTCCCCCACTCCTCTACCTCCCTCCTGTCCCCCACTCCTCTCCCTCTCTCCCTCCTGTACCCCACTCCTCTCCCTCTCTCCCTCCTGTCCCCCCCACTCCTCTCCCTCTCTCCCTCTTGTCCCCCACTCCTCTCCCCTCATGTCCCCCACTCCATTCCCTCTCTCCCTCCTGTCCCCCACTCCTCTCCCACTCTCCCTCGTGTCCCCAACTCCTCTCCCACTCTCCCTCGTGTCCCCCACTCCTCTCCTTCTCTCCCTCCTGTCCCCCCCCACTCCTCTCCCTCTCTCCCTCATGTCCCCCACTCCTCTCCCTCCTGTCCCCCCACTCCTCTCCCTCTCTCCCTCCTGTCCCCCTCTCCTCTCTCCCTCACCCTCCCTCCCTCCTGTCCCCCACTCCTCTCCCTCACAAATGCCTGCTGCATGAAC
The DNA here is from genome assembly GCF_034236695.1 of Oncorhynchus nerka. Taxonomy (NCBI): domain Eukaryota; kingdom Metazoa; phylum Chordata; class Actinopteri; order Salmoniformes; family Salmonidae; genus Oncorhynchus; species Oncorhynchus nerka. The sequence goes on from NC_088422.1 coordinate 74,090,864, forward strand.
ACCCAAAGTGTCATCATTTCAAAATCTTGTTTCTGTTTTCCTCTCTATGATGCTTCTTTTTCTTTTAATCTGTCTTGATGTTTTTTCTGTTTAATCTTCTTTCCTCTTCTCCTTCTCTCTCCTTCTCTCTCTATCCACTTCTTTCTCTCGCTCTGTTTACTCTATTAACTAGAATCCTGGGGTGTTCACCGTCTCCTCAGTAGCCCATTCTGCTGAATTCACACACATTGATTTACGAGCTGAGCCTCTGAAATATACGAGCTGATAACAATATGACTTCATTTAGATGCATTACCCATTAATTGTTTGTTTTAAATGTATAGCGGGTTGGGCAGCAGAGTGCTGGCTTCAACCAAGCAGAACGCTTATTAATTTGATACCAAATATTGTTATCATTACAGAAACCAGCTGAAACACAAACCTGGTAGCAGAATGGGAGTGTTAGCCAGACCACACCAATGAGAAGAGCGTGTGATTCTACAGTGTATATTTTTAGTTACAGTCAGCGAGATTACGTTTATCTCAACACATTGTAAATACGGTGATGATATCTGCCGAGTTTTATTTTCATGTCTCGGAGGGCCGGATAATATGGAGTTTTTTGACAACAGTGCTAATTAGAAAATGAATTAAATAATGCTGACGAATTCCCTCTTCACCTCTTGCATAATCTCTATCACCTATGAGAAGCAGGCAGGGCCGTAGCTACATATGAGGTTCAGACCTCGGCCATTTTGTATTAAAGAGTTTCAATAAGTCAGGTTCTCAACTTACTGTTGAGAAAAACAGAACAACAAACTAGAAAACACAGGATGCAATTGGAAACTTGGTTCTAGCAGTTTCCCTCTTGTTATATGTCTCTCAGTGATCGTCCCTCACTTAGCCCATGTCAGTTCACATTTTTTACATTGGCATGCAGACCACGTGCCCAGGGGCCCTGACCTCCAGGGGGCCCCCATTGATTTTATTAGTCTAACTTTATTATTTTATCACTCTAACTCAGATATCATATTAACCTGGCATAAGTCATCGCAAAATGTATAGAATTGCAGGAAATTTGTTAATAAAATACTTTTTCTGCTAACAGATCCCTCAGTATGTTTTAAATGATAGTGTTTAATCCCGGTGCTGAGTTCATGTGAGTTAATGTGTAGCAGCTAATTGTATAGCTAGCAGGCTATGTGTTTGTAGATCGACTGAGGAGATCGAAGCTACAGCAACCAATGTGATAATGGCTGGGGTTATTTTTGGCTTGTTTTATGTGTTCTCCAAATAGCATTTTAGAGTTTTTAAATTGTATAGAATGCATTAAATGAGCTGACCTCACTAAAAATGTCGGACAACACTACAACTGTTAGGCCATTATGTGTTTGGGGTTATTACATAAAGGATTGTGCACAGAACATTAACAGTGGACTATAACTAATGTGCACTTAGACAAAGCTATGGCCGGATTGTGCACACCATCCCCTTTAATGTGCCGCCATAACTCTGGTCTGGGAGCAGACTTTCCTCTCTCTCCCCTCCCTCTTTCCCTTCCTTCACTGTCTGAATGTCCTCCTCCGTCAGTAATGGCTGAGGGAGATTCTGTGACGCGTGGAGGTCATCTGATGGCTTTAGATGGTGTTAGTGTGAAAGACTAACTACGACAGAGAGCACCGCTGGCTCTCTCTATGCCTGTTTACTCTGCTCTGCTCTCCCACCTCTCCTTCCCTGGAGGTGCGGGATACAGCCGTCCACATATGCACTAGTCTACACACGGACTTTGTCACTTCAGTGTGTCTTAATGAACTCCACATCACCAGACACTGTATATATCATCTTAAGAAATCCTCTGCTTAGGTTTGGGTCAGTCTTATTAAGTGGCATTGGCGTTTATGAACAGAGGTTTATAATTGGTTAAGTCAACCTGCCCAATACAATCTCATTCGTATGAGTATAATACACTGTGAAGTGTGCAGCAGCTATAGAGGGAATCTATAGAAACATATATGTAGACACATATACAGCATGTGTGTAAACAGCAGTCTGGCCTTGTGGAGGACATGGGCACAGGGGGAATAACTGTGAGAGCCAATGCTGTTCAGTGTGTTCATTTCCTTATTGATTGACTAACTTGCTTTTCTCTGAGTGTTTGAAATGAATAACAGCCAGCAAAAATCAGACAGAGGGAGGAAAATCAGCACTTTCCCTGCAGTGAAGCCATTCATCAAGCTAATGAGAGGGGGAGGAGGAGAAGAACTGATGTTTGGAGTGGAGAAGAGGAAGAGAGGACGAGGGAGGCAGGTGCGGTTTGGAGGGGAGGAGGAAGGAGAGAAAGGTGACGTCTAGGGCGGTAGTAAGGGAGGGGACGTATGGAAGGTTTTCTGGGAAGGAGCAGAGGGAGGGATGTACTGTTTGCTAAGGAGGAAAAGGAGGAGAAGGAAGACGTTTGGAGGTGATGGGGTGAGAAGGCAGGGTGTACTGTTCTAAAAGAAGTACACAACAGGAAGAAGGAGAGGGTTGTCATTGAGATGTGAGGAGGATGTAACAACGATGGGAGGAGAAGGGGCAATGACAGAGACTCAGTCGAGAGAGAGAGGCAGAGAGGGAGAGAGAGACACAGAGAGAAAGGGAGAGAGACAGAGAGATATATGGAGAGAGGAGAAGAAGAGATACAGAGAGAGAAAGAGAGAGAGAGAGAGAGAGAGAGAGAGAGAGAAAGAGAGACCGACGGACATAGTCAGAGACGGACAGAGAGACAGAGAGAGAGAGAGAGAAAGAGGGAGAGAGAGAGACCGACAGACATAGTCAGAGACAGACAGAGAGACAGAGAGAGAGAGAGAGAGAGAGAGAGAGAGAGACCGACAGACATAGTCAGAGACAGACAGAGAGAGAGAGAGAGAGAGAGAGAGAAGAGAGAGGGAGATACAGAGAGAGAAAGAGACAGAGAGAGAGAGAGAGAGAGAGAGAGAGAGAGACAGACAGACAGAGAGAGAGAGAGAGAGAGAGAGACCGACAGACATAGTCAGAGACAGACAGAGAGACAGAGAGAGAGAGAGAGAGAGAGACCGACAGACATAGTCAGAGACAGACAGAGAGACGGAGAGAGAGAGAAGAGAGAGAGAGAGAGACCGACAGACATAGTCAGAGACAGACAGAGAGAGAGACCGGCAGACATAGTCAGAGACAGACAGAGAGAGAGACCGGCAGACATAGTCAGAGACAGACAGAGAGAGAGACCGGCAGACATAGTCAGAGACAGACAGAGAGACAGAGAGAGAGAGAAAGAGAGAGAGAGAGAGAGAGAGACCGACAGACATAGTCAGAGACAGACAGAGAGAGAGACCGGCAGACATAGTCAGAGACAGACAGAGAGAGAGACTGGTAGACATAGTCAGAGACAGACAGAGAGACTGTGGTAAGAGTCCTTCTCATATTAGAGAGTTTATATGAGGACGTCTTTCTGGATTTTAAAACCATGTACAGAGTTTCCTTGCCAATGGCTAATGTGTGGACTGCATAGCTATAGACTGAGGTACAAGCTTCCAGTTAGTGTCCACTAATAGTGGTGGTCTGTTCCAAGGCCTTCGCCAGTAAGTGCTCTTTCAAGAGACCTCTGATGTCCAGTAGCTCTCCACAGTTTAGCCCACTGGGCAGGATGCTGGTCTGATACAAACAAATGTATCTGTCTAGTACACCTTCCCCTCTCAGTCCTCTACATGCTAGTGATTGTATCCGCAATTTGTGCTACTTTAGCTGCGGGTAAATGTAATTAAATAAACAAAACAATACTAACAAGCAAATGGTAGTGTTATAGTGCAGACACAGTGGCTGTCCACCACCTGCGTCCTTCCACCCAGGTGATATGTGTGTCTCTCTCTTTGGACCTACACTGCTCTGCCACACCTCTGCCATACCTCCTCCACTACACTACACTACACTACCCAGGTCCTTCCACCCAGGTGATATGTGTGTCTCTCTCTTTGGGCCTACACTGCTCTGCCACACCTCTGCCATACCTCCTCCACTACACTACACTACCCAGGTCCTTCCACCCAGGTGATATGTGTGTCTCTCTCTTTGGGCCTACACTGCTCTGCCACACCTCTGCCATACCTCCTCCACTACACTACACTACCCAGGTCCTTCCACCCAGGTGATATGTGTGTCTCTCTCTTTGGGCCTACACTGCTCTGCCACACCTCTGCCATACCTCCTCCACTACACTACACTACCCAGGTCCTTCACACCCTGTGTGGGGCTGACAAGGATATTACTGCTGAGTCTTTGTTTTTAGGCTTGGGAGAGAAGAGAGGAGTGCCATGTTGAGAATTATGCCACAGGAAAATAATTAGCAAAGTGTAGCTATGCCCATACACCCTGGGCTAAATCTAGCACCACTTCACAACCAAGCCCAGTCCAGCTTAGTGGAGGGGAATCTAGCACCACTTCACAACCAAGCCCAGTCCAGCTTAGAGGAGGGGAATCTAGCACTACTTCACAACCAAGCCCAGTCCAGCTTAGAGGAGGGGAATCTAGCACTACTTCACAACCAAGCCCAGTCCAGCTTAGAGGAGGGGAATCTAGCACCACTTCACAACCAAGCCCAGTCCAGCTTAGAGGAGGGGAATCTAGCACTACTTCACAACCAAGCCCAGTCCAGCTTAGAGGAGGGGAATCTAGCACCACTTCACAACCAAGCCCAGTCCAGCTTAGAGGAGGGGAATAGCACCACTTCACAACCAAGCCCAGTCCAGCTTAGAGGAGGGGAATCTAGCACCACTTCACAACCAAGCCCAGTCCAGCTTAGAGGAGGGGAATCTAGCACCACTTCACAACCAAGCCCAGTCCAGCTTAGAGGAGGGGGGGAATCTAGCACCACTTCACAACCAAGCCCAGTCCAGCTTAGAGGAGGGGAATCTAGCACCACTTCACAACCAAGCCCAGTCCAGCTTAGAGGAGGGGAATCTAGCACCACTTCACAACCAAGCCCAGTCCAGCTTAGAGGAGGGGAATCTAGCACCACTTCACAACCAAGCCCAGTCCAGCATAGAGGAGGGGAATCTAGCACCACTTCACAACCAAGCCCAGTCCAGCTTAGAGGAGGGGGAAGCAGAAACCCTGGTGGTACTGAACAGTACTCCCTTGTTCTTTCCCTCTGCCTCTATTTACAGTAGGAAGATATACACTGAGTATACAAAACATTAGGAACACCTGCTCTTTCCATGACATAGACTGACCAGGTGAATCCAGGTGGAAGCTGTGCTCCCTTATTGCCATCTGTTAAATCAACTTCACTCAGTGTAGATGAAGGGGAGGAGACAGGTTAAAGAAGGATGTTTAAGCATTGAGACATGATTGTGTGTGTGTGCCATTCAGAGGGTGAACGGGCAAGACAACATATGGAAGTGCCGTTGAACAGGTCTTCGAAAGCCAAGTCAACAAACAGGTCACTGACCATCTCGAATCCCACCGTACCTTCTCCGCTATGCAATCTGGTTTCCGAGCCGGTCACGGGTGCACCTCAGCCACACTCAAGGTACTAAATGACATCATAAACGCCATCGATAAAAGACAGTACTGTGCAGCCGTCTTCATCGACCTTGCTGGGGCTTTCGACTCTGTCAATCACCATATTCTTATCGGCAGACTCAGTAGCCTCGGTTTTTCGGATGACTGCCTTGCCTGGTTCACCAATTACTTTGCAGACAGAGTTCAGTGTGTCAAATCGGAGGGCATGTTGTCCGGTCCTCTGGCAGTCTCTATGGGGGTGCCACAGGGTTCAATTCTCGGGCCGACTCTTTTCTCTGTATATATTAATGATGTTGCTATAAGTACCTAGGTGTCTGGCTAGACTGCAAACTCTCCTTCCAGACCCATATCAAACATCTCCAATCGAAAATCAAATCAAGAGTCGGCTTTCTATTCCGCAACAAAGCCTCCTTCACTCACGCTGCCAAGCTTACCCTAGTAAAACTGACTATCCTACCGATCCTCGACTTCGGCGATGTCATCTACAAAATTGCTTCCAACACTCTTCTCAGCAAACTGGATGCAGTTTATCACAGTGCCATCCGTTTTGTCACTAAAGCACCTTATACTACCCACCACTGCGACTTGTATGCTCTAGTCGGCTGGCCCTCGCTACATATTCGTCGCCAGACCCACTGGCTCCAGGTCCTCTACAAGGCCATGCTAGGCAAAGCTCCGCCTTATCTCAGCTCACTGGTCACGATGGCAACACCCATCCGTAGCACGCGCTCCAGCAGGTGTATCTCATTGATCATCCCTAAAGCCAACACCTCATTCGGCCGCCTTTCGTTCCAGTACTCTGCTGCCTGTGACTGGAACGAATTGCAAAAATCGCTGAAGTTGGAGAATTTTATCTCCCTCACCAACTTTAAGCATCGGCTGTCTGAGCAGCTAACCGATCGCTGCTGCTGTACATAATCTATTGGTAAATAGCCCACCCATTTTCACCTACCTCATCCCCACAGTTTTTATTTATTTACTTTTCTGCTCTTTTGCACACCAATATCTCTACCTGTACATGATCATCTGATCATTTATCACTCCAGTGTTAATCTGCAATATTGTAATTATTCGCCTACCTCCTCATGCCTTTTGCACACATTGTATATAGACTCCCCTTTTTTTCTCTACTGTGTTATTGACTTGTTAATTGTTTACTCCATGTGTAACTCTGTGTTGTCTGTTCACACTGCTATGCTTTATCTTGGCCAGGTCGCAGTTGCAAATGAGAACCTGTTCTCAACTAGCCTACCTGGTTAAATAAAGGTGAAATAAAAAATATATAAAAAAATCTCTGTTGTCATCTATGCATAGTCACTTTAATTAACTCTAACTACATGTACATACTACCTCAACTAAACGGTGCCCCCGCACATTTATTCTGTATCGGCACTCCCCTGTATATATTGTTCTTTTTTACTGCTGCTCTTTAATTGCTTTTTACTTTTATCTCTTATTCTGATCCGTATTTTTTGAAAATGCACTGTCAGTTAGGGGCTCGTAAGTAAGCATTTCACTGTTGTATTCGGCGCATGTGACTAATACAATTGGATTTGATTTGAATTGGTAGTAGGTGCCAGGCTCACCGGTTTGATTGTGTCAAGTGCAACATTGCCGGTGTTTTCATGCTCAACAGTTTCCCGTGTGTATCAAGAATGATCGACCTCCCAAAGGACATCCAGCCAACCTGACACAACTGTGGGAGGCATTGGAGTACACATGGGCCAGCATCCCTGTGGAACGCTTTCAACACCGTGTAGAGTCCTTGCCCCCACAAATTGAGGCTGTTCTGAGGGCAAAAGGGGTTGCAACTCAATATTAGGAAGGTGTTCCTAATGTTTTGTGCACTCAGTGTATGTGCCACACCGCTAACATTCTTAACCCTTTGTCAAACCTGTTCTGTCTCTAATGTCACTGAGTACAGTCTTATAGTCTTTAAATCCTATGCCCTGCTCTCTCTGGCCGAGATAAAGGTCTAGAGATACCCAGAGCATATGATAAAACGCTAGTCTGAAGGCAAGGGTCTAAGATACGTTTCTCAGTCTATGATGTAGAGACTAAAGAGGACCACAGAGCCTATAACAGGACCCAGAGCCCAAGGCTGGGCCAGGCTTGGCCGAGGGGGAAAGTCATCATGATTCATGGGGCCTGACAGTGGATGCCGTCTACTGTACCCAGCTGGCTGTACATGGAGATCTATATTTTTAACCTTAAAGCCAGACCACAGTGTCTTCGGTTATCCACGCTAAATATAGACTCACTCCTACTGCACACTTCTCCAGTTTCTCACTCCTTTCTGAGAGGCAGGTGGAGGAGAAAAGAGGGTGAGAGAGAGAGAGAGAGAGAGAGAGAGAGAGAGAGAGAGAGAGAGAGAGAGAGAGAGAGAGAGAGAGATAGATAGATAGATAGATAGATAGATAGATAGATAGATACAGTAGATCGAGCGAAAGAGAGAGAGAAAGAGAGAGAGAAAGAGAAAGAGATGGATGGGGTTTGTGGGGTGGGGGGGAACATGTCGCCCCGGTCCTGATGTAAATAAATCACCCTCAACTGTTGACCCGTGTATAGCAAAAGGGGTTGGAGGGGTTGTTTTCGTACCCCTGCTCTGTTCTGCACCCCCCCCTGCCTCTCCTCCCCCTCTCCCACCTCCCTCCATCACTTTCCCCTCTTCTGTGTGACAGGTCAATCTGGATGGATTTCATCTGCCCTCCCTTGAATAGGGAGGCCAACATCCTGTATGGCAACTAGTAATAGAGTGAGCTCTCTGGGACAGAGGAGGGGAGGGGAGGAGAGTACTACTGAGTGGCTAGAGAGAAGTGGTGAGGGTGAGAGGATGGTGTTGTGTCATACACACACACATGTAAACAGGCATGGACAACACCCACACACACACACAGTGGAGTGGGTGATAAACTGACTCGTACAGGCACACACACTTACTCTGTGGTGATCGTGAGATGGATGTCTTTGTGAAAGGGGTGCTGTGTGTGGCTGAAACTGAGTCAGCGAGTCTGACCCAAGCCACCCTACTGTCACACGGACACACAGCCACGGGTGGTGGCCCTCCATGTCCGTTAGACCCTGCCCCACATCTGACCACACATACACACACTCAATGGCACATAAGCCAGCCAATTCATCCTCCTCAGCCCTCAACTCATAAGCATGGGAGTGCATGCACACACACATACACAGAAATACACACACACAGAAACACACACACAGAAACACACACACACACACACACACACACACACACACACACACACACACCTGTCACTTTGTCCTTGTCAGCAGATTCTGGGTCTCTTCCCCCCTGCTGGGTGTTGAACTCCAGTCCCCCCTTTGCCAGGGCCACCACTAGGGTAAGGTGCCTGCCTGCTGTCCTCCCAGTCAGGTATGAACACACACACACACACACACAGACACACTAGAACATCTGTTGGTAAAAAGGACATACTCGTCTCAGCCATGACCCCTCTCTTCACACAGACACAGTAGCCCTTATTCCACCATTCCTCCTGTATTTATTACTTGTACAGTTTGACAGTTTAGTCATTCAGCAGACAATACATTTTTTTAATGTTTTCCCTTTAAAAAATAAAATATATAAAATACATTGTCCTATCTATTCTTTCACTCACTCAATTGTGTCTGAGGCTCAGATGGTGACACCTGTGTTTTGGTGGCTGGTGGTGGCTGGCCCGCTCCAGCCAGAGTCAGAACTCTCTTTCCCCAGGCAAGGACACTCAGACCCTGGCTCTTTGTTTCCATCACTCAGCCTGTCCTCCTGGAGCTACGTGGCCAGACTGCTCATTGCACTCCCCTCCTCCCCCCATCCCTTCTCATATGCATGGATTTGCATAAAACAAAGACACTGCCTAGCCGGCGTCGTCTGAGGAGAGACGGAAACCAAGATGACTGTCGGCCATCGACCGGACCGGGCCAAGCCGAGCTGTAAGAGGTTTGGCAGGTAGTCAGGGTGCGGTACAACGTTTTAACACATGGTGGCGAGTAAGATGGACACCCTCATGGTTTTCCACTTTCCCTCGCCAACAGTCCGTTCTCTGACATGGCGTTGTTTATATCCTGTGCAGGTGAGCAGAGGTCACCTGATTCACGGTGGTGACATGGGAGGAGAAGGGGAGCATTTAAAACACTTCATCTAAAGATGATTTGTCCTTGTCTCCCCTGATGCCTTTTGTCCTCCCTCACTCTCACTCTCCCTCTTTGCTGAAGTTAAGTGGAGCTGGAGACAGGCCAGCTACTGATTCCAGGCCCCACTTAGAGACAATCAGGGAAATAACACTGGACACACTAAGGGCCATAATGGAATGTCTCGATCTAGCAGTATAGCGTATAGAGTTAGAGACCACAGAATGTGCCATCCCATTTCAGGATATTTTGGAAAAGTGATATTTCTGAAAACTTTTCACAAATAATTTATATATTTTATATATATATATATATATATATACACAGTTGAAGTCGGAAGTTTACATACACCTCAGTAAAATACATTTGTATAATTATATATATATCTGAATCAGGTTTGTAGGCCTCCTTGCTGGCACACGCTTTTTCAGTTCTGCCCGCAAATTTTCAATAGGGTTTTGTGATGGCCACTCCAATACCTTGACTTTATTGTCCTTAAGCCATTTTGCCACAACTTTGGAAGAATGCTTGGAGTCATTGTCCATTTGGAAGACCCATTTTGCAACCAAGCTTTAACTGATGTCTTGAGATGTTGCTTCAATGTATCCACATAATTTTCCTACTTCATGATGCCATCGATTTTGTGAAGTGCACCAGTCCCTCCTGCAGCAAAGCACCCCCACAACATGTTGCTACCACCCCCATGCTTCATGGTTGGGAATGTGTTCTTCGGCTTGCAAGCCTCCCCTTTCCCCTCCAAACATAACGATGGTCATTATGGCCAAACAGTTACATTTTGGTTTCATCAGACCAGAGGACATTTCTACAAAAAGTATGATCTTTGTCCCCATGTGCAGTTGCAAACCGTAATCTGGCTTTGTTTATGGCGGTTTTGGAGCAGTGGCTTCTTCCTTGCTGAGCGGCCTTTCAGGTTATGTTGATATAGTACTCATTTTACTGTGGATATAGATACTTTTGTACTTGTTTCCTCCAGCATCTTGACAAGGTCCTTTGCTGTTGTTCTGGGATTGATTTTCACTTTTCGCACCAAAGTACGTTAATCTCTAGGAGACAGAACGCATCTCCTTCCTGAGCGGTATGACGGCTGCGTGGTCCCATGGTGTTTATAATTGCATACTATTGTTTGTACAGATGAACGCGGTGCCTTCAGGCATTTGGAAATTGCTCCCAAGGATGAACCAGACTTGTGGAAGTCTACAATTCTTATTCTGAGGTCTTGGCTGATTTCTTTTGATTTTCCCATGATGTCAAGCAAAGAGGAACTCAGTTTGATGGTAGGCCTTGAAATACATCCACAGGTACACTAATTGACATCAAATGATGTCAATTAGCCTATCAGAAGCCTCTAAAGCCATGACATCATTTTCTGGAATTTTACAACTGTTTAAAGGCACAGACAACTTAGTGTATGTAAACTTCTGACCCACTGGAATTGTGATACAGTGAATGATAAGTGAAATAATCTGTATATAAACAATTGTTGGAAATATTACTTGTGTCATGCACGAAGTAGATGTCCTAACCGACTTGCCAAAACTATAGCTTGATAACAAGACATTTGTGGAGTGGTTGAAAAATGAGTTTTAATGACTCCAACCTAAGTGAATACTGGCCCATTTTCACTCCAATGCTTCCCACAGCTGTGTCAAGTTGGCTGGATGTCCTTTGGGTGTTGGACCATTCTTGATACACACAAGAAACTGTTGAGCGTGAAAAACCTTACAGCGCTGCAGTTAATTGAGATACTCAAATTGCTTCACCTTGCACCAACAACCATACCCCTTTCAAAGGCACTTAAATATTTTGTCTTGCTAAATTTTCCTTCTGAATGGCACATATTCCCAATCCATGTCTCAATTGTCTCAAGACTTATTATATATCTTTTTTTTTACCTGTCTCCCCCTCTTCATCTACACTGATTAAAGTGAATTTAACAGGTGACATCAATAAGGGATCATAGCTTTCACCTGGATTCCCCTGGTCAGTCTATATCACGTAAAGAGCAGGTGTATTAATGATTTGTCCATTCAGTGTATGTGTCTTTCTCTGCTTGTGCAGTGTGTTAACCATCTGTAACTCAGTCATAACAAATTACTCCCTCGGTCTGAGTAGAGTTCCATTTAAGTTGAGCACCAGGCAGTGTACTGTTACTGGTCCTGTTGACAGGGTAAGCACAGTGACTGAGGGCTGAGTAGAGTCACTGGTCCCCGGACACAGACTGGGGTATGAGAGGGATTTCCCGTTGAGGAGCTGCCTGGGGGGGCATGAGGAGCAGCTGCCTGCAGAGGGAACATGGACATTTTGGGGAGATGGTTGGAGGTATGAGGGGGGTTGTAATGTATAGTGTACCATATAGGGGAATGGAGGGTTTAGGGGCTATTTGTGACTCCTTTTATGATGGAACGGGATATGATCAGTACAGCTGAATGTAAACACGGCACACACCACCCAATAAAATTGTCAATACACACTCCTTAAAACACTGTTTCACTCACACACACACTAGCATGTTTTCTCTGTCAACGTGGGCACCCACATAGACAGCGCAGCTCAAGTTTCATGCTGACGAGTCACGAACGGAGCGTCCCTCCTAACAGATTAGTCGATGGGTTTCGGCGCGGCACAATCAGCGAAGCCATTACAGAAACAATTGGTTTTGTGATAAACATTGGCCTCAGTTTCCCTTCATCTCTGTGCATCGATTACAGACGCCTGCAGACATTTTCTTTAGTCGGATCCCTATTTGTATATGAACCCTACTCTGGGTGTTGCTACAGGTTCAATATAATAGAAAGTGCCATCGAACCCAGGAGCTGGGATAAGTATATAGTTCCGACAGGTAGACGTTTCCAGGATGGCCCTTACATTTCTGAGATGTACATTAAGAGTGAGGATGGGACATGAACATGCTGGAGTACTGCTCCATGAACATCATAAAGTGATGAGATGGAGAAATGTATTGAGAGACACGTTGTAGAGGTAACATGGTGGCGGCATCAGATTCATGAATAAAGAATGACAAACACTATTGCATAGCTGTAATGGACCCTTCAGAGAACCACACATTATGTTAGGGTAACATACAGTATAGACTGGGTCGTTCAGTGTAATACACGTTCAATTGCATTAGGTTTCAAATGTGTTGAAAGTGAAAAGTGGAAAAACAATTCATTCAATTAAACTGATTCTTTAAAAACACTGGTTTAGCGACTGTAAACATGTAAACATTTAATATGAATAATAATAATGGTAATAATAATGACATGATTAATAATCATATTTTTCAACACTACTCACTACATCACTACTGAAAGAGAAAGAGAGAGTAAGAGAAATAGAGTGAAAGAGAAAGAGAGAGAGAAAGAGAGTTGTGTTTTACCTCAGACATCAAGGTCAAGGGCAGGGAGGGGCGACGCTCTCGTTCACAGATGGAGGAATTTTCTGGATGACCTGAAAATGCAGATAGCAGAAGACCCAGTCAAAACACACACCATGAATACACACACACACACAAACACACACACTGAACAAGTTGCTTTCTCACCTTGGCTACGCAGTAAAATCCATACGGTAGCTTACTGTAGACAAGATTTGATGTGGAGGAAAGGGAAGAACATTTGCACTCCAAAAGACTCTGTGTATCCAGTCTCCAGGCATCTAAACATATTCATCCGATATGACAGAAATACCCAGACAAATGTCTATGACAGAGGGATAAGTGAAAGACCGAATCAAAACCAGATTGAACAGTAATGAAAGACACATTATTAACCCTAGATATGAATATTGAAATATCACAAATCATATTAACTGCACATTGATTTGCAAACACATGCACATACATGCATGTCAACGCGCACACACACACACACACACACACACACACACACACACACACACACACACACACACACACACACACACACACACACACACACACACACACACACACACACACACACACACACACACACACACACAGACACACACACACACACACACACACACACACACACACATAGAGAGAGAATGTGAAAGTGAGATACACAGGCATTTACAGTAGTACACTGCCTTATGCTCATGATGGTGACTTGGCTCCTGGTACCATTGGAGAGGTCCACAGCCCTGCCCTCACTGGCTGGGCCCACACCTAGCATCATTCTGAGCCCTCACTGGCTGGGTCCACACCTAGCATCACTCTGAGCCCTCACTGGCTGGGTCTGGACCTAGCATCACTCTGAGCCCTCACTGGCTGGGCCCACACCTAGCATCACTTTCAGCCCTCACTGGCTGGGCCAACACCTAGCATCACTTTGAGCCCTCACTGGCTGGGCCAACACCTAGCATCACTTTGAGCCCTCACTGGCTGGGTCTGGACAGACAGACAGAAACAGAGACGGACAGACAGACATTGTAGGAATGACATGGGTATGAAATAGAGAGGAGAGAAAGAGAGATGGAAGCTCTGGGAGGAGTGGAGGTCACCTTGCTTGGTTAAGGGATCAATGTCCGTTTGACTTGCAGCGAGGTGGTGTGGCGTATGTGTGCGTGTGTGAGTGTGTGTTGGGTCTCATCAGTGTGAAAAGTCTGAGCGGTGTCACTCCGCATCGTAGAGGATTAAAAAAAATCTAAATCCACAATATTTATTCTGTAAAAATGATTATTCACAATTATTGAAATTGTTTGGCTTTTATACCAACCATCTACAATTGAAACATCTGAATAAGCAGTGGTAACATTTGATATAAAAATAATTGCACACACACCCACAACAGTGGTGGAAAAATGACAGTCTAAGAAATACTTCATCTCTACACTGCAGTGGAGAAAATCTGAAATTATTGGGTTTTCAAATAAATGCCACATAACTCAATTTTACTGAGCTCTGCCAAACTCCAGGAAAACAGCGGTGACGCAGTCTGCTGATGTAGAGAGCACAGCAGGACATAAAGTCAGCGCGTCTAAATCACTGCACGTGTAAACGTTTATCAGAGAGATGCAGATACGTTATGCCTGAACGCAGCCCAAACTAGCCCCTAACTGCTCTGAAGAAGGGGATGAGTACGTTCAAGGACCTTCTATTTATTTAGTTAATATGATTCCCTGCAACCTTCTAGAACCAGGTGGTAATGAAGAGTTAATAATAACTTCCTAAGTTCATATCGGTGTACAGTATATTTGGCAATAATCTGTTTATGCTTCGGACTCACACAGGAGCATATAAACAGATACATACATTCAGCCTCCAAAATGAATTGAAATAACTCATGAGGATAAGGAGTCGCTAGGCTACTTTGTCTTGAAGTGTTTCCAAAAAAACATAGATTATTCAGACGTTTGGGGGAATTGGAGTAGCCTAACACATTCATAT
This sequence comes from Oncorhynchus nerka, assembly GCF_034236695.1. Lineage (NCBI taxonomy): Eukaryota > Metazoa > Chordata > Actinopteri > Salmoniformes > Salmonidae > Oncorhynchus > Oncorhynchus nerka. Next base: position 74,105,925 of record NC_088422.1, read on the forward strand.
CATCAGTTATTTTGATTTAAAAATATATATATATATATTGTTTAAGAAATGTTTTCTGAGTGAGTTTTTTTCAAGAATGAAAAGCAGATGTCATTCGGAGAGAAAGAGAAAGTATTTTAAAGTAGAAGTCCGCTACCCCCCCCCCCCCCCACTCGCTCTCTTTCTGTCTCTGTCCTGCCATCCTCTGTGCCACCGGACCTCAGGGAGCTGGTGTTGGATTCATTTAAGTCCCAGTCCCTTTGCTTTAGCTCCATTTGCAGACATATAAAATGACCCCTCAGAGTACGGCTACACTTCATTATCAACATAACCTGCAGCCAGCCACTCTCAAGGACAACTCTCTAATGAGTCACATGCCTATTCCCTCTAAAACATCTATTTGAAGCACAAAGTTTCGACTTTCTGCTGCCCCAAAGAGGATAAAATGAGAGAAATATTTCCCAGTAAAATAAGTGCATCTTAATTGATCCCTGATGCACGTTTCCCCTGAAGGAGGGAGAAAGCTTTTCTTCTCAGAGAGGATAGGAGGTGAGTAATGTTGCTGTTTCCTGTTTTCTCCCAGCGTCCTCTACCGACCTGGGCAGGCCCTATAAGAAGGTTAGTAGGGAGGGGATAGGCCTCACCATTCACTCTGTCACTCTGTGAAGGGATAAAACTATTATTTTTCAATAAAATCTACGTGTTTTATTTGACTCAACATGAAAAATGCTTGTAAAGCAAATGTTTACTGTGTCCTGGCTATTGAATAAAACGTCTGATTTGGATTTGGAGAGTCTGTTTTATTCAAACAATTAGGTCTACCCTCCTGGGTTGTTCTTGTCAAGGATAGAGTTGATGGCCTTTACCTGTTAGAAGGTAGGTCGTCTTAAGATGTCTAAATAAAGCATAAACAAAAGCTGTGTGTTCTATTATTCATTGGACTCTGTTTGGCCCAGAGAGAACCCAGGTTAGCACGCCAACCCCACGTTTCCTGTCTGCCCTCCTCACTCTACCGTCTGTCCGTGTGTGTGTATGTGTGTGTTTGCACCCTGTCTCTGCACCTTCACACACACAGACGGCATAGATAAACGAAGACGTTCAGAAAGGTGAAAAGTCATGACGCCTGCGCAGACCAACACAAACACACACTACAAGATCTATCTCTCTCATAAGCACACACACACACACACACACACACACACACACACACACACACACACACACACACACACACACAGACAAACAGACACACAGACACACACACACACACACACACACACTAATGTCTCTTGGTAAAAAGGACAAACAAGGGTATGTCACTCAGTCTCAGCCCTATCTCCTCTCCTCTCTAACACACAGACCCAAAGCAGGTTAAGGGCAGTGTGGTGTTCTACATTTAAATCATTAGCCTGTTGACATAGGAATCAATGTGATTTAGGAATTATTACATTAATACCCAGAGGGGGAATATTGTGACAGAGGAGAGGTTTGTCACCAGTCCCTGATTCTCTAATTAACACACCAATAATGACACATAGACACATACTGTGCTTACTCATACACACACATGTGACTTAACTGGACAAGCTGTAGCAAAACTCTCTTAAACTCTTTGGAACACACAAGCACACATTTGGAGACCGGTAAAACTGCAGTGAGTGTTGAGCTCTCTGTATAAAGTCTGGAGCTAAGTGGCTGCTATGATGGCAGTATATATTATTCAGTCAGTAATAATGTAGAGCGTTAGCTGTGTGTATCTCACACACGGAGCTGTCTCTCTAAGAAGAGGAAATGAGTGTGTTCCCCTGGGTTAGGGATTACTCTAATGACTTTGTGTATGGCCCTGTGTGCTCTCACTTTTGACCTCCATACATCCTCTGAAAGACAGCCTGACACACGGACACAGACACACGTATGGACAAATGTGCACACACGCACGCACGCACGCACACACACACACGCACACACGCACACACACACACACACACACACACACACACACACACACACACACACACACACACACACACACACACACACGCACACGCACACGCACACGCACACGCACACGCACACACACACATACACACAAACACAAACACACAAACAAACCCTCCTGAGCCCCTCTCCTGGGCCCCTTTTTGAGCCCCGGGAGGAGTCGGGACTCCTGCCTACCTATTTTAGGATCTGTCAATAGGCTTGTTGCTCCCTGAGCGAACACCCCGCCCTGTCCACCCCCCACTTCCTTAGGCGGCAAGCATCAACGCGTTACATCGCTCCAAATGAACACCTCTGTGAGAGCAGATAGAACCATCATTCAGATAACCATGCACTGTAGCAAGTCGAAATTAGCAACAGCATCTATCACTTAACTGTCAGTCCTCAATCAAATGTGCCAAGATTCCATATATTGTGGTTAAATCAAAGAATATAAAAACAAAGATTACAATCATTAATTATGGATGATGGCCGTCACATGATCCAAAAAAAAACAGCTGAGGACTAATCCTCACTACATCTGATTCTATTCGAACAGAACAATCAATTACAGAGAGAGAGAGTGTGTGTGTGTGTGTGTGTGTGGTGGTGGTGGTGGTGGTGGGGGGCTAGGACTGATTGATATCTGGCAAGACACAGTGAAGACTGTCCCTCACACACACACACACACACACACACACACACACACACACAGAGAGATACAGAGAGAGGGAGAAGTAGAGTCATTCTCATCATACAGCTCCAAACACTCCCCCAAAATGATAGGAATTAGGCTCCTTATACACAAAGCAACAATCTGCCAAGATAAAGAGACAAATATTAAGAAGTCAATGTTCAAATACAGTAAACAGAATAACAGATGCAAAAAGCCAATTAATATCCTCCCAAAATTAAGCAAATAATTGTTGATTGTTTTGTGTGGCTAATATTAAATATATCAATACATGGCATCTCCATGGCCGGGGATCAAACACGTATGTAATTAGATAAATTGAGTAGTTTGTCCTAAGTAAGCAGGAGAGGGGCTTGGCTGTAAATGGCGAGATGTGTGCATGCTAAGACACAGGCCTGGCACAGCTGCAGAGAGCCGCACTCACAATTTATCATCTCTACATCGCAGGAGCCGCTGGCCCACTCCGCTATTAATCATCAGCAAAATCATTTAATTCAGCCCCGGCTCCAACTATTGTCTCAGTCCCCCCCTCTCTCTACCCCTCCATCGCCCCCTCTCGGCCCTCGCTCTGGGCACAACAGCCACCACAGCAGAAGCAGCACACACCCTCCTCCTCACACACACCCTCCTCCTCACACACACCCTCCTCCTCACACATAACCATCGGAGTGAAGGAATTAAAGAGGCTCTTCGTCTGTATAATAGGGCAACACATCATCACTTGCACATTGGAGGTTATTTGGGTGAATTATTGAAGAAGCTTGTTAAGGGTAGAGCCTCGCAAGCCTGCCTGGTCCTGCAGTGAACATTCATGTAAGCTTGCGAGTCTCTGTCAGGGTGGATGCTTCCGTTTTACTATCAATGAAAAAATGCAACGATTCTGTTAGTTTAATTTCAAGTAACTCATTTGTATGTGTTTAACAGTGATAAAACGGCACCTGCTTAGTTTTAACAGATACTATGAGGAGATACAATGCAAACTGTTTCATCAATGTGAGAAGATCATGAAAATAAGCTGGAGGTGTCATAAATAAATATGCACCCCCCTCCCCAACATGAACAATATTTTCACATAACCATCCCCTTGTACTGTAAAAAAAAAAAAAAATGCACCCCTCCCCCCTCATAAAATGATCTCTAAAACAATGATTACCTCCACAAATAACAATAACTGTAGCAATCCTGTGATGATAAATGTTGAAATCGACTTGCCCACTTCAGCATGGTACTGTGGCACAGTCAATGCCACGCAGGGCAACAGGCCAGAAGGTTGAGGTTTCTCTGACCACCACAGATGAGCTCACTCTCCTTGCCTGTTTCATTACACTACGATCAGAGCCGGCTGCAGACAATGATCAGCTAGGGGGAAATCAGATATTCAACATTTTGATGCTATATTTATAATTATTATAAATATATGCAACGATTTTTCACTAACAAGTTTCTGTGCCAATGCACCACACACAACCCATGAGCAATTCATAATTACATACCTAGTACCGGCTTTGAGCGCTTCATCATGGCTTGGAGGCTGGTATTATATTAGATCGGAGTGGATGAACGTGCGCAGGTAGCCTACAAGAGACTTTTGAAGTAGCCTAATCAGATTGTGACTGGTTGTGTTCATGCCATCCATAAAAGGTAATACATTTTAAAAATGAAATAACAAATATTTATCCTACATTGACACGTTAGGTTGTAGGTCAAGGAATAGCCGCTTGGATCGGAAAATAGGCAGAACGTGTGTTGAGCTTTGCTGAATAACTGGGCCTGCTGGGAGCATAGGCCTATGTCGTTACACTATATAGAACGACCTGGGAGAATGATGATCGGCAACAGACAGCGCATCGGTATCAGAAGTAAAAATCCAGCCAGACTGTCCTGTACTGTGCCTTTCTAGACCTTATCATCTGTCGAGACACACAACTGATCCAAATGGAATGTTCAAATCACAGGGCTTTTGGCTGTTATTGAAATCACACTTTCACTGCAGTTTACAGCCTAGCGTAGAATTGTACTCACTTGAAAACAATAATGCAAATATGAATTTCATTGTGGTGTTGTAAGCTGGTCTAGGTAGAATAATTATATTGTCCCTAAGGCCATACACAAGTAATTAACTGTATAACATATATATTTATTTATAAAGTGAGGCAAGGCAGCATTTAAAAAGAAAATCCTAATAAAAAAAATCTAATTAATGTTGTACCCCTTGAAATAATAACAAACAACCTTTGTACAACACCTAGGGACCTCACCAAGAGATGTCAGCCTTTTAGTATTGTAGCGAACAGTGGGGCAGGGAATACAACTCGGGTCACTGGCGTGAAAGACAAACGCATCGTGCCAGTAGGGTTTAACCCACATGCTGGGAATTGTAACGTGGCTCATATAGCAAGTCAGTCAGGGTTCCTCCCTAATCCACTATATTGATGTCAGGTGTTGGAAAGCACCATTGAAAGCACCAATGAAAGCATGTCCCAGACGGATTTTAGTCACAGTACATTTGTGTTAGGCTAGCAGTGTTTCTGTCAGGTTTCTGTACTGCACATGAGATGGCAGAGTATACAAAACAAATGTGCACCTGATTGATACAAATGTTCATGATATCATTCTGAGAGGTAGTCCTACTTTGCATTCAGCATTTAATTGGAAAAGTTTTTGAAAAAATAAGTTGTGTCAAATTGGCTGGAAGTCCTTTGGGTGGTGGACCATTCTTGATACACACGGGAAAGTGTTGAGCGTGAAAAACCCAGCAGGGTTGCAGTTCTTGACACAGTCAAACCGGTGTGCCTGTCTCCTACTACCCTCTGAATGGCACACATACACAATCCATGTCTCAATTGTCTCAAGGCTTTAAAATCCTTCTTTAACTTTTCTCCTCGCTTTCATCTACATTGATTGAAGTGGATTTAACAGATGACATCAATAAGGAATCCTAGTTTTCACCCCGGTTCACCTGGTCAGTCTATGTCATGGAAAGAGCAGGTGTTCCTAAAGTTTTGTGCACTCAGTATCTCTCTTACTTTTAGAAGTTTTAACTTCAGGCTGACTAATAACATCTATTGAGTTGCAATGCCCGAAAATCGAATATCCAAATCAACTTAAATCATCTACAAAATGGATTTTGCAGCAACACAATTCCAAAGGAACGTTACAGCTAAGTTTTTTCCTTTCATTGTTTGCGATTCACAAATAATTATTTTGATTCCCATGATTCGATTCACCGCAATTTAACCAAACCACAATTACCACAGTCAAAAAGAATGATTTAAAAATAATAGTTTCATATGAATTAAATTAATCACAAAAACAAAAAAAATGTGAAGAGGGGTGTCTGTTATATAGTCAATTAAATCTGTATGGCCTAAACAAGATTAATAGGGGATAATATTTTACTGCGTGTCTCATGGCTTTACTGTTCTTTCATGCGCAATGATGCACCTGACCTCTCCGCTGACTATCAGCTATTCCTCTATGTTCTTGTGGATTTCTGGAGAAAATTGGTGCAGATTTCAATGACTTGATGTGTGGTATGATTGCTAGTTAACCTATTGCAGATCTGGACAAACGATCCACCTACCACTATTGTCCCTATGGATAGAGGGCAGGATAGCGTTGACTGTATAGTCAGCGTGCAGAAAAGCGTAGTGCATAAGGGAAGTACCAAAACACCTTTATAGTGGGGGCACATGAAAGGAGATGAGGAAATGTGGCTATATGGAAAAAATTATATAGTAAAACCTGCAAAATGGGGAATGTAAACCACAGAAAAAATGCACTACCTCCCCTGTGCCCAATAAAAAAAATCACACAACACTCCTACTCCAGTAACCTCCCACCCCAGTAACCTCCCACCACAGTAACCTCCCACCCCAGTAACCTCCCACCACAGTAACCTCCCACCCCATTAACCTCCCGCCCCAGTAACCTCCCACCCCAGTAAACTCCCACCACAGTCACCTCCCACCCCATTAACCTCCCGCCCCAGTAACCTCCCACCCCAGTAACCTCCTACCCCAGTAACCTACCACCCCAGTAACCTCCTACCCCAGTAACCTCCCACCCCAGTAACCTCCCCCCCAGTAACCTCCCACCCCAGTAACCTCCCGCCCCAGTAACCTCCCGCCACAGTAACCTCCCGCCCCATTAACCTCCCGCCCCAGTAACCTCCCACCCCAGTAACCTCCCACCCCAGTAACCTCCCACCCCAATAACCTCCCACCACAGTAACCTCCTACCCCAGTAACTTCCCACCACAGTAACCTCCCACCCCAGTAATCTCCCACCACAGTAACCTCCCACCCCAGTAACCTCCTACCCCAGTAACTTCCCACCACAGTAACCTCCTACCCCAGTAACCTCCCACCACAGTAACCTCCCACCCCAGTAACCTCCCGCCCCAGTAACCTCCCACCCCAGTAACCTCCCACCCCAGTAACCTCCCACCCCAGTAACCTCCCACCCCAGTAACCTCCTACCCCAGTAACTTCCCACCACAGTAACCTCCCACCCCAGTAACCTCCCACCCCAGTAACCTCCCGCCCCAGTAACCTCCCAACCCAGTACTCTCCCACCCCAGTAACCTCCAACCCCAGTAACCTCCCACCACAGTAACCTCCCACCACAGCAACCTCCCACCCCAGTAACATCCCACCCAGTAACCTCCCACCCCAGTAACCCCCACCCCAGTAACCTCCCACCCCAGTAACCTCCTACCCCAGTAACCTCCCACCCCAGTAACCTCCCACCCCAGTAATCTCCCACCCCAGTAATCTCCCACCTGATTAAATTTCTAACTATCCCTTAAAAGAGACACCAACCACTATAAAGGTGATTTAAACATTATGTTAAGATGACCACACCCCCGCTCATCCATGTTCAGAGTATACATGCATATACACACTCGCACATACACATGCAAAACCTTCCATTCACACCTTAATGTGCATACTGCTGCATTGGTGTGCTGCTAAAAATGAAAAGGAAAGAGAGTGAGATTGAATTTAATCCCTAAAATGCTGTCTTGTTCACACTGTCACATCTCTCTTCTCATTAACCAATTGTTGTAGAACACTAAAACAAAATGCCCTCCATTCTCCTACACAAGTCTCTTTGACAGTTTGATATGACAAAGACATTGAGAGGGATCTTCAGTTACTGTCCCCTCGGGGACACTAAGATTAAGATCCTTCCTCAGAAGAGGTCTCAAAGGTCATAAGGTAAACGCCAAACCAACAGCGGGTTGGGAGAAGCGCTACTGTGCCTCATCTGCCCATGCCTACCCCGGTGACTCATTATGCATCGCCCTGGCACCGCCTCCTACACCCCCTCACATGCACGACAGAGCCCTCTTCGCCTGCTGGGTGTACCCCTGTCTTTCGGAGCATGGTCTGTTCTCTGTTCTAGGCCAAATGCAAGGGGGGGAGGAGGACAGGGAGGAAAGAACGGTGAAAAGGGGTACATAGGGATTGGGCTGTTGCAGAATACACACAAACACACACACATGGAATGTCACACACACATAGATATCTATAGAAACACATGAACATACGAGTATAGTCTCACAAAAATAGTCACACACAAGCACATATTTGGCATATAGACATAGACGTGTGCACCCACACACAGACACAGACACAGACAAACACACACACGAATGCAAGGACATACTTCCATTGCCCTACTAACATGTGGAACTACAACAAGTCCAGATGTTCCCAAAATCATAAATATGCAAATAATATAGTTTTGCATGAAAGCACAACAAAAAGAAAGCTCACCTTTTTGTTATGAATCATTCAAATCGAGGATGAAATGCATCACTTCAGTTTTAATAAAACGTGTAATCATAATGTACAATGCACACACATATGCTACTGGCATTGTACTAAGCTTTACATCAATGACATGAATGATAGATTGATATTGAAAATAATTATGGAATGTAAATACATACCCAGGAGGCTTGATCCATGGCATATAACGTTGACTCTTACCTCAACTATACCTTTCATTTTGTTTATTTAATTTGAGGGATTTTTTAAAATGTGAAATGGTATTTAGTTCAAATAAATATTGAACAGTGAAACAAAGTCTAATTAGTAATGAGACTCTCTATCGTACACCTTTCTTTTTTTCTTCTTTTTTATAAAACATGAATAACTTTGTAGGAATACCATTACTACTGACCTGTAAAGATGCTCGCAGAAATGTTAAGGTGCATCACTTCCAAATGGATTTTTATCTCTAACAAAAATACAACGTCTATGTATTTTCAAAGTTAAATTGTGTTCCACATTTAAGATGTTGTTTGAGGTTTTGAATGAGGCTCATATTAGGCAGGGTTGCTACCTAGCCAAACAAATTGTTACTGATGTGATTATCTGGCATGAGTCATGCCTCCTTCCATCTGCACAGATGAAGACAAATCCCACAGACTAGAACAACTTCAGGAAAATTTGACGAAAACGGATGGATAGCAATTCATATATAGCGTACTTTAAGTCAATCCCCCAAATGTAACTCCTTGTGTCTATTCCCATTAACATGAACTACTCTGGATTTGTTTGTGAAATTCACATTCCATCATTATCTCTGCAGGTCTATGTGAAGAGAAAACGGAGAAGCTTAATGAAAGGCCGATTACATACATTTATTGCATTTCATTTAATTGTAAGAAATTGAGAAAAAAATGAGCACATATGAACATCACATAAATGGTTAGTGAGGGAAATAATTTTGCACAGCAAAATATATAAGAGGAAAGTTCAATTAACATATGTCTTAAAGATTTATTGATGAATGGTATCTCCCCATTTTGTACAAGCAGGGTGTCAATCCCTGTCTATTTAACAATGTCCAGACATTATTGATTATAATAATATTATTGCCTTGGAAATAATGAGTTTGTTTGAGCCAAAAAATAATCTAATACTGATTGACAACAAACTATTAAAATTAAGTTATCCAGCAATGCCAAAAATTATCTATCTGCGTTTTTGAATTAGCTTCATAGAGTTCCCATTCTGTGATATATTGCAGACTACATTTTAGTGCAATTCAGTCCAAAATACATTATCAAAATGCAGGGTTCACGCTGACTTAGGGCTGAAGTTTCTCCTTATTTAATACTTTGGTTTAAAATACAGTGAGTGGTAGGTGAAGACAAACACTACTACAGCTGTCAAACTACTGCTTAAACTGGAAGAACATGCTGCAAAAAGCGCTGCTTATGCATGGAAACAATACTGTTAAATTGTATCAATTGGAGCCGCCCCAACCTCCCCTACCCAATGACAGGGAAACAATTTAGTGCACAGGACTTTATGAAACCTACAGCTAAATGATCCTAATAATCTACATCACATTCTTCTTTAAATGTCAACTTGTAGCACATCCATATTTTCTTTTAGATTTACAAAGTATAACTACTGTAGGTCTACATATACTTCAATTATAATCCATAGCCTTCCAGAGTTGTTAAACGCACAGGGATGTTTTTATTTTATTTTTAAATACACAAACTGCTTTTAAGCAACATACAGTTTAGTCCCATATAGGGATAGATAATTCATTTTAGAATAGTTGAGGTCCTTTTTGCTACCTCGCTACATGGATACCGCCGACCATCTTCCATCAGGAATGCGTCATACTGTATAGAAATGGGCGCTTAGTCGTATCATTCAACACAGTTGAAATGCACTTACACGGGAAGGGGGGTGGAGAGTCCTTGTCACTTTTTTGTTGCTGTCCCAAAAAAGTGATCAGGTCATAAAACAAGTATGAATGCCATGCTGGAGTCATCCGATAAAATTACATTTTCAAGCACAAAAAGAAAAGAAACACCGTACATGTCCAGCATGCAGTCCAGTTCAAAAACATATCTATTTTAAAATAATGGATATTGTTTCTTATGAGTAATATAGTCTGTTTGTTGCTTAACACAAAATAGCAAGCATAACGCATGAGATGAGGTGGGGTATAATGGCAGGCTCGCAGTCCTCCGAGTTTGGCAGAACAAAAACAGAAAGGGAAAAAGGCCAAAAACGTCTTCTTACTGTAGATGGATGCAGTTTTTGACCGGTATTTGTACACGGATTTCAAAGTCGAAAGGTGAAAAAAGGCAAGTCGATGAACTTCCAAGGGGTATACTTAGTGCTTGCATGCACACATAGTATACAGCAACATTGTAAAGTTAACAAATAATAAATGATAGTTCATATTCAAAACACTGCAAGTCAAATGAACAATGATGAAAAAGAGCTTGACAAAAATATGCATCAAATAATAAGAATGGTAGCAAAAAAAAAGATGATGGCAGGTTTCAGTTTCTACTCCAAAATGAAGGGCAATTATGACAAAGTTCCATCTTTCTATTGCAAGCCCCAAAACACAAAACCGTTATTTGACAGACTGTTGTCAAAAAAATTAAAACCGAAAAAAATGTTTGCAAATTAGTTTTCTTGGTCTAGTAAGCCCCATTACAAAAAATATCACAATGAAAACTTTTTAATGAGGGAACTGACAAACTCAGTTTTCATGATAATATCGAGACTCACATGAAAAACTCCGGGGAGGAAGGGTTGTTGTCACTGCTGGATCCATTTTCTCTGAAGCCGTTGCTGATGAGCTTCTCATATTTTTCTTTGTATGCGTCCCTCTCCCGGGCCAGCCTGGAGATCTCCGCCTTGAGGTGGTCGACTTGCTGGACGAGCTGCGTCTTCTCGCCCTCCAGGACGTGCCGTTGCTGCACCCGCTTGTAGCGGCAGGACTGCGCATAGCCTCTGTTCTTTAGGGTCCTCCTCTTCTGTTTCAGCCGGATCACTTCTTCCTTGCTGACTCCCCGTAGCTGCCGGTTGAGCTCCCGCACCGACATGCCCACCAGCTGGTCGTCCGAAAACCGGTCGTCCAAATGTCCCATGTGTGGGTGGTTTCCTCCGGAGCTGCCGTTGGACGAGACCCCAGGTGATTGGTGATGGTGGCCGCCGTTGTGGTGGTGATGGTGGTGGTGGGGCCCCCCGTTCTGGGCTGCTGCGGCGGCGATAACTGCGGACACCACCGCCGCGGCAGAGCCCATCTCTTCCCCGCCCATGGTGCCTCCTCCTCCGGCTCCGCCGGCAAACTGCTGCCCTCTAGCATAGCCATCGAAGGACTGGAGCTGGTGACTGCTGTTGATCAGCGCCTCAACTGCGTCTTCGGGGCTGAAGCCCAGCGCCTCCGGATTCAACTGCGGTTGATAACCGGACATCCAGTAGAAATCCTCCAAGTGTGCCTTCTGTTCGCTCCCCGACCCCGGACTGGGCGACGAGAAGCTTGGAGAAGGGGGCACCGAGCTGCAAGGCGTGCTCATCGGGGTGGAAGACAAGGATCCCCCGGCGATAAGGCGGCTGCACTGGCTGATGTTGCGATCGGGCTCCACCGGCTCCTTTTTCACTTCAAACTTCATCAGATCGAAGTCATTAACATATTCCATGGCCAGGGGACTGGTGGGCAGGTCGGAGTTGCTCATTGCCAGTTCTGATGCCATCCTCTTGCTGCCGACAGTCCTCCAAAGGGGGTGAAGAGCAGCTGTCAAACTGGGTTGGTTTGGAAGAACGTGAGCCAGTTTGCTTTTTAAGCGTATTTGTCTTAAAGTGAAAAAATAGGTTTTCAATGTCCTTTTTGCAGCGACGTGTTCCCAACTGTAAATTAATAGTTTTCTTTTCAGAGTCTATTGCACAGACGCACCAGAGCCGTGCAGGCGAGTTGCGGAGTCCTCTTTCAGCATGAGAAATTCGGCGAATTTGTATTTTTAACATTTAACACATTACTGTTTCTTCATGGAAGGCCTACATTGCGTAAAGCGGAGAGGGTGAAATGTCGAAGGAGAGGGGTAAATGTAGCCTCGCACGTAAAATGCCTCTGACTTGTAGGCGATTTTTTAGAAGGATCACACAGCAGATGAGTTTAAAAGCATTGCAGAGTTTTATAGCCGCCCTGACGTCAGGTTGGAAATGGGAAATTGACTCGGACGAAGAGCCAATGGGCTCGCACAATCTATGGGCTAATTAACATATTAGTACAGAAACAAAACTTTTCTCAACTGTCAAAGGCTATCAGCTGACTGTCAGCTGCAACTCAACCTCTTAACTCTTTCGCCTCTCCATTTATATTATTTTAATGGCCATTGATTCTACCATTTGGACAAAAAATAACCATTACATTCTCTCACTGCGCTCATGGTGGGGAAAGGACAGTAGGCTGTGTGCACATTATGGTTCGATTTAGTGTTATTGCAAGTGGCAATGGTAACATTTTAATATCCAAATGTAAATTGCAATATGCAAATTATTAAGTTATTGAAGCAATAATATATATTATTAGTTGTTGTCATGAAATAAATGCGTAATAACGCTTTTGTATGGTGGTAGGATTTATATTAGTTTCAAAAGTATCAAACATAGTATTCATGATTTATGATGTGCAAATATTGGGGGATGGTTATGCACACGTTTTCACAGTTCGTGTTACTTGAAATTCGAAGTGGTCAAATTTACCAGTAGCCTAACCAAAATGCATAAGCAGCTTTACAATCATCTTAGTGACATGAACAACAGCGTTGGCTCATACAGTATTGATATGTGACAGAATACAGGAATACATACGATTCTGTGCTGAAGTTCTATGAAATAAAATTACAAAGGATTTGTGGAGAGCAGACATACATCTGCCGTTGTAAAACTCAACAGTGCCACCTTTTGGGGACATTGAAGCACCGTTCTCCTAAATAAACTGCTTCATCTGAAAGAATCATTCACAGCAGAAGCAAAATTAGACAATTTCGCAAGAGACTATTTATTGGAAAGAATAATACTCCAATGTATGTATAAGGTATGATACATTTGTTTTAGAACGACAGTATGGAAACATTGGCAGGGAAATAGCCAAAGGAGTGAATGGTGAATGGTGGCATATCCCGCATGAATCACGTGTCAATTGCAAGTCCTTTTTGGGGAGAAAATATAGAATACAACATTCGCCACTCCCATCAGCTGTATACACTAGATTGTGTAGAACATTCGTTACATAAAACAAGTAAACATGTACTTCCTACGTGGTCCTATCAAATCATAATCCCCTCATATAGGCTGCTATTAAGCAGTGGTTACATGGGAGTCATTCAGTAATGAACAATGCGTTCCAAACCAGGAGATTTTCCTACATGCACTACAGTGCTATATATATATTTTTAAAACTTGATCTAAAGCACTGATTCCGCGGGCCCTGCTCCAAAGTCATACATTAAACCACTCTCTTGTACATTGCACTTTATCTCGACGTTCAGAGGTCAGACATTTCCTCGGGTTTTAATGGACTGCGTGTCATGAGCAACTCACTTGTTGTAGTCTATTGCACAGACGAATTTTAGCCGCGCACGCCAGTTTAATCATGTAGTTTTATACTACACTATCCAGCCAAATTACCACCCTACAACTATTTTAACAATGCTCACCTTCTACCCTCTTTACTCAGTCTAATCAGTGATATAATGCTTCGTTCACGATTTCTCGTAATTTAGTAAATACCAGCATACGACTGGGAAAAATCCCCTTCAACCCCCATCCAACTGGTAATTACTGGAGCCAAAATCGTGTAGGCCTATCATCCGCGTGCTCTGAGTTTCCCACTTGCACCTCTCTGTCGTCATGTGCAAAACATAGCAAAACAATCTCAAGCCTAATGTCCTCCGTGTTTGATGGTGTGTCCCATCAAAACCTGAATGCACCTGACTCATATTTACGACTTGACCAATGTAGTTACCACCTTCCCATTTGGTTATGAACGCAGCATAACATTGGCTATTTGACAGCAATAGGAGGGACTTCGTTTTCACCAACCAAATTGTTTGACCAGTTTCCCGGTCTAAAACACAGCCTGGTTACTAAGGCCACTGCCACAGGTTTGTTGTGTGTTTACCTATACAGTTTGGGCTACTCATAGGCCAACCAACAAATGCAAGCCTGTAAAGTAGGCTAAACGTATAGAGTAACTCACAGCACCTAACATCAACTATGGAGATTTGCTACCCTAAAGTCTAGTTGTATGTATTTTGCATTTAGTCTGCAAGTGTAGCCCCACTCGCCTACATTAGTAGCACACACTAAATTATTAGGTCAAAAGTCTGGTTTTAGGAAATTGTCGCATAAATGTGTCAATGATAAAATATTTAATTACGCGTGCCGGTAAATCATGCGTAATAACACCTCCATAGATAAAGTGATCATGTAAGATCCACCACGGGCTTCATACCTCGGACTATTTGGAGGGAAGCTTTTCTCCGCTTTTGACACGGCGTTGACAAAAGCCGTTTCATGCCGGTGACAAAAAGCCTATAATCATAGTCCCTGTCTCTCTCCAACTCCAAGACTATGATCTCATCCCTAGGACGGAGTATTTTTAGCTTCCCGGGTGCACACAGTGAAATTATATGCCAAATAACTCGCGTCCCAGCGGCCAATCTATGTGAAAGAGGACAGTGCCAATCAGTCTGATGTTGTTATAACCGTTCAGCGAGTTCAACGCTTCCCTCTGATCTGGCGGACTCACTAAACACAAATGCTTTGTTTGTAAATGATGTCTGAGTGTTGGACTGTTCCTCTGGCAATCCACAATTTAAAATAACAAGAAAAATGTACCGTTTGTTTCGCTTAATTTAAAAAATGTGACATTTTTAAAAATACATTTACCTTTTATTCTAAAGTATATTTTTGCAATTACATTTACTTTTGATACTTAAGTATATATACAACCAAATACGTGTAGACTTTTACACAAGTATTATTTTACAGGGTGACTTTCACTTTTACTTGGGTCATTTTCTGTAAAGGTATTTGTTTTAAATTTTTACTTGGGTACTTTTTGTAGGTCTAAACTCAGTGTGGGGGTGCTTCCAATGTATGAGAAAGCTCATTGCACAATAACCAGTTTGATGAGTTGAAGTCATTAAAACGCCATCCCTGATTATGTTTAGTCACCTGACAATGACAACACAAAACCACAGTGTTACTCAAGTGAAATACCAATGATCTACAAACACAATCACACACAAGGCCCTATCACACAGACTTTGGCAATACAGTGAAGTCAAATAGTGGAGATAGGAATTAGTCAAGTAGAGATAGCCTAGGACCCATCCTGTTGCTATGTCACTGTGGGATGTGGATCAATGCGTGTTAATGGATCAATGAATGTTACCATCTGAACTTTGTTTATTGGTGATGAGTCAAGGAGTCAAAGGTGAGATTAAATCCCCTTGCCCTGATATCTGTGGAATCATGGTCAATGGAAAATCCCCCTGTTAGCTGTCATACTGTACCTGTCTAACTCATAATCACTATGACGACTCTTGTCAATGGTTTTTGATTCGTCATTCAGGTGGGATGATGCTGATCCCTACAGATCGTTCAAGATGAACAGAGCTTGTGTATGTTTTCATAGGAATCATTACAAGGCTAAAATAGGCGACAGTATGGATTTCATATAGCAATGCCCCAGATACCTTCTAATGTTGTTATCGCTAACACACATATAAGTTCATTTTTATTTCACATTAACAAAGGTTACCATGCAGCTTTTGTTAGTTGGTCCAAGGTAGTGTGTACTCAAGGCAAGCCAAGACAAAGGTGTTGATATCTAATCAATCTCTTGAAAAGATTCAAAACGGGTTATTTAAAAGTGGAGATAAAACCAGATAACACCACAGCCCTGTATGTACAGGCATAGATCCAGACAAGGAGAGACATGGAAACTTGTGTGGTTCTAGCTCTGTAGATTGTTGTCCACTAACTGATTTTAAAAACAGAAGGTATTATTTTTTCACTTTTTCATTCAGGCAGTTTTATGTAGTGTTGTCTTTCTGTCTGTCTGGCTGGCTTTGTGTGTCTCTCTCTCTCTCTCTGTGTGTGTGTGTGTGTGTGTGTGTGTGTGTGTGTGTGTGTGTGTGTGTGTGTGTGTGTGTGTGTGTGTGTGCATGCGTGTGTGTGTGTGTGTTTGTTGGTTTTACAAATTGTAGAAAACGTTTGCCTGCTTTTCTTTCTCAGCCACAGATAAAAAAGTTATGTGAAGGAGAAATGAAAGAGGAAATCTTACCTGAAGTTTGGAACGGAAGTTGACTGATTGCCACTGTCCTCTTTCACATAGATTGGCGGCTGGGACATGAGTTATTTGGCATATCATTACACTGTGTGTACCCGGGAAGCTAAACATACTCAGTCATAGGGATGAGAGTCTTGGAGTTGGAGAGAGACAGGGACTATGATTATAGGCTTTTGTCACAGGCATGAAACGACTATTTGACAACGTCATGTCAAAAGCGGAGACAAAGCTTCCCTCCAAATAGTCCGAGGTATGAAGCCTGTGGTGGATCTTACATGATCACTTTATCAATGGACGGTAAAGTACAGATACCCCAAAAACTACTTAAGTTGTACTTTAAAGTATTTGAACTTAAGTACTTTAGACCACTGACAGAATGGGACATAGATAGACAGAGAGGGACAGAGAGGGTAGTCAGGAGGCACAGCGATACACAGGAGGTATTCAGAGAAAATAAGCTTGGTCTTTAGGATGTGGCTAGCAAACACTAACACTCTCTGACCACAGCAAAAGCAGAGAGAAAGGGAGAGAGAAAGAGGGATTCAACTGTTCTTAATATCTTACTGAAATGCATACAATATTAGGTTAGTGAAATGGTTATTGATAGGATGCATAATGCATTCATGTTGAAAGGAGGAGACAGTAGACAGTACCAGTACGCTGCTTCAGGTCTTTGACATAGTCATTGTCACTAATAGTGGGCAAGAACTATTCAGCAAGACATTTTCATAGAGATTCAATTGTAAACAGCATGAAAGTCACAAAGAAATTATGAGACTGATTGTGAAAGAGTGATTAGACAAAACATGTTATAATACTGCTTCTATAAGGGCACAGGGCGAGACCCAGATGCAGACACGGGAGGCAGATGGTTCGAGTCTCTGATATTTATTATAATCCAAGGGGCAGGCAAAAGAATGGTGGTGGACAGGCAAAATATCATAACAAGGTCAGAGTCCAGGAGGTACAGAGTGGCAGGCAGACTCGAGGTCAGGGCAGGGCAGGCAGTATGGTCGGTGAAAAACCCCTGCCCCACCTCGGAAGCATCGACCTCAACCACAAACTGACGAGTTGGGTCCAGATGGATGAGGATGGGGGCAGTAGTGAATCGCTGCCTTAGATCCCCAAAAGCCTTGTCCACTGCTGGACATGGGCTGGTGACAATCCACCACCGCTCTCACCTTTTATGGATCCATCTGAACATTCCCTTCAGTGATGATGTATCCCAGAAAGGAGATAGTGGAGCGGTGGAACTCGCACTTCTCAGCTTTTACAAACAACTGATTTTCCAGGAGGCGCTGAAGGACCTGTCGAACATGGAGAATGTGTTCCTGGGCAGAATGAGAGAAAACCAGGATGTCGTCGAGGTAGACAGAAACAAAACGATTCAATATGTCCCGGAGCACATCATTGACCAGGGCCTGGAAGACAGCGGGTGCGTTGGTGAGTCCAAACAACATGACCATGTACTCATAGCTTTCAACACTGCCAGTGGACACTGTCTTCCACTCGTCTCCTATCCTCACAAGGTGGTAGGCATTCCGAAGGTCCAGTTTGGAAAAGATGGTAGCCCCCTGGAGAAGTTTGAAAGCCAAGGAGAGGAGTGGTAGAGGGTACCAATTTTTGATCGTAACATCATTGAGACCCCGGTAATCAATACATGGATGCAGGGTCTTGTTCTTCTTCCCCACAAAGAAGAATCCTGCTCCAGCAGGAGAGGCAGAAATTTTAACACTCCCAAAAGCCAGAGAGTCCTCGATGTACTCTTCCATGGCATTGGTCTCAGGACCAGAGAGATACACATGACATCTTCCAGATCATAGCGGATTGTTGCTCCCAAACTGCCATAGCCCAGGATAGCGCCCCTCTCGACATTAGCGTAATAATATACGCTATCTTCGACCAATCAGAAGGGACTGAAGATGGCTGCAGCTCAAAAATGAGGGACCACGGAAAAAGAAAACACCGGCAGGTTCCAAGATCCCCAGAATATCGCTCTGGAGGAGGTAAGCGGGGTTCTCGGGGTGCAGGGGTAGGCTGTACAAACCCACAACTAATAGTAAAAAGGTTACTGGGTGGTTGGGGGGTTTCAGAGGTGGCAGGCTGCCTATGAGCTAACTCACTGATTTTCTCCATAATAGCCTTGAACTCTTGGTCGTGGCGTTCCAGCAGGAAGCGAAGCCCTTCCAAAAGGTCCAGCAGTAGCTCCTCATGCCTCCCAAAGGTGGCTCACTGCAGGGAGACAGTGTGGCGGAGCCGGTCCAAGTCTGCTGGGTCTGTCATGGCCAGTTCTTACTATAAGGGCACAGGGTGATATATAGTGTCAGATATTTATTATAATCCAAGGGGCAGGCAAAAGATCATAACAAGGTCAGAGTTCAGGAGGTACAGAGTGGCAGGCAGGCTCGAGGTCAGGGCAGGGCAGGCAGTATGGTCAGGTAGGCGGGTTCAGAGTCAAGGCAGGCAAGGGTCAAAACCGGGAAGGGCATGCAAAAGAGAGATAAGAAAAAGCAGGTACATGGAAAAACATGCTGGTTGACTTGACAGACAAGACGAACTGGCAACAGACAAACAGGGAACACCGGAATAAATACCCAGGGACTAATGGGGAAAACGGGTGACACCTGGAGGTGGGTAGAGACAGGTGAAACAGATCAGGGCGTGACAGTTTCAGAAAGCGCTAACCCGCAAGCTATGAAACCACTCGATACATGTGAAAACAGATAGGTACCCTGTTCCCTGATGCTTTGCCTTAGCCTGAACCTAAGTTCAGATGCTCTTGGTCAGTGTGCGCAGTGGGTTATTGTGCAGGACATTGCATATGCCTAAACAGTAATGAATTCTTGCCTGCATAGGATCGTATATAGACCATACGTTTATATTCAGTATATAATAAAAAATAATATATATATGCCATTTAGCAGATGTAATTGCACACACAGTGGTGGCCATGAGTACTGGCTGCAAAACAAAGGCAACATACTCTAGCTTCTAATTCTGCATATGGACCCCATAGAATAACATGATTTCTGTCATCTGACCCTGAAACAAG
Organism: Oncorhynchus nerka; assembly: GCF_034236695.1. Classification (NCBI taxonomy): domain Eukaryota; kingdom Metazoa; phylum Chordata; class Actinopteri; order Salmoniformes; family Salmonidae; genus Oncorhynchus; species Oncorhynchus nerka. The sequence continues at coordinate 74,125,763 of NC_088422.1, forward strand.
TTTCCAGTGATCTCAAACGATGCCATTATATCCATAGCAGCTCATACGCTTATATGCAAATAAACCCCCGAAATATTGTATAGAGTCTATGCCCATATTTTCCCTCTAGTCATTTGTTTGGGGTTACCTGCTCATGGAAAGACACAGCACGGTAAGGCAGTGTGGCGTTCCCTGGGGTAGAGCCACAGCAGTGCAGCAAGACTAATACACAAGCGAAGGCAAAGCTCATTAGTCATGAAAGAACAAAGTGCCAGAACTAATTTAGCTGCTTTTGTGTCTTTGAAGTTATTGATGATGCAGTGCGGAGAGGGAGAGATCTACATGGAAGGGATAGCACCACTGTGCAGCAAGTAGCCGCATCAAAAGACCGAGAGAGGAGGAAGATGGTTGTCTTACCGGACAAAATGGAGGGGAAACACAGATAGGTAGGTAGGTAGAGATTTGTATTCAGGCGAAGACACCTTAGTTTTAAAAGCGTAATGAATGTGTGTTAAAATATATATTTTGGTGGAGTATCAGTGAGCTATAAAAATAAACAGAGAGATTCACACCCTCAGAATATATAAACTCACAGTCATTTATTTGGTAAAACACCAACGTTTCGGCATCACTGGGCCTTCTTCAGGGTCTCCCAGTTGATTCGCTGATAGTCAGCACCTCCACACAAAATAATTGTGCTCCAGCGCCAGCTTTTTATTAGAGCATCAGTGAGTTATGAGTTATTAGTTATGGAGAATCGATGACATGAATGCTACTCTCTATTTTACGAAGAAGCATGTTAAATGAAATGCCATGTTCATTAAAAGTATTTGATGTATGTACACACAGTAAGATATTGTCTAGAAATGCATTTAGTAAGAATTAGTTCATTGGGTACAGAGAATTTTCTCTAGGAATGTCTTAGACAATGGAAGATAAGGAGAAGTCATAGAAAGCACAGCCCCTGAGGCACCAAAACATGTCAACATGACCCCTCATTGGAATGACTATTCATGGGGAGAATTAACATATCACTTTTTGGACCCTTAGAACTAAAGCCTTAAGGGGCACTTTAACACTGCATGATTAGCTCCTAAGGTGAATGTGTGTTCTATGAAGTTTTTTGGGGTTTTATGATAATAGGGATTTTTTTGTATTATATCCAGTGTCTTCCAGCTAAACGCTGGAAAAGTATATTTCATCATCTGTTTATTTACCTGTCTAATCTAACTGTTAGAGCATGCATGCACGCACGCACACACACACACACACACACACACACACACACACACACACACACACACACACACACACACACACACACACACACACACACACACACACACACACACACACACACACAATTTGGCTGTTGATTGCTCATCGTTCTATTCTAAGTCCTTGAACCATCTTCCCTCTGATCCTGATTTAACAGTTGAACCTGTATCAGGTCTCTCTCTCTCTCTCTCTCTCTCTCTCTCTCTCTCTCTCTCTCTCTCTCTCTCTCTTCGACATTTAAACATCATTAACCCTAAACACACAGTAGAGCAGGAATTAACAGCTCCACTGAATAGTTACACTGAATAGACTATCAGAGTGGGTTAGATCAGGTACTGTATCAGGACTGTATTCTTCTCATTCTTACACACACTGGCTGTCATTTATCAATCGTGAACAGCAGGGATATGGGAGTTTGTGGTTGTTTTCAGAGTTTTTTTTGCATAGTTAAACAAATCATTTCTGACATATAAATTTAATAGATCTTGCGTGGTTTGTTTAATAATGTGTTCTTTAATTGAATGTATTGTGATAAATAGCGAGGAGACTGAGTGGGCAGATCAGTGAGATGTTTGCTGTGGGCCTGCAATAGACGGGAGTGGCAGGAGAAGGGGGGATTAAACCAACAACAGTTCAGTGAGAGGCAGCCAGAGGTTGATAAGGCACAGAGCTGCCATTTAATCAGTCACTTAGGCGTCCCAACACTGAGTTGTACCACACACATACTCACACACACACCAATCTGAATGTGTTATCCAGGTCTGTACTGTTTATAGTCAGAGCTGATAGGGTCTGCTGCAAGTACTCTTAATGCAGCTTTACGGTTTCATAATAGGGTATCCAGGCCAGTACACAAGTCCCTCCACCCCAACTAACAAGCACTAAGAAGGGCAAGACGTTTCATCAACAGTGTAGTGATAGAGCCCCCGTTGGAATCTCAATTTTCACCCTGCCACCAGAATGTGGGCACAGCCAAGCTGTAATTACCTTAATCCATCTGTCACCCAGCGAGAGAGGGCAGAGGGCAGAGGGGACAGAGGGGGCAGAGGGGGTAGAGAGGGCAGAGGGCAGAGGAGGTAGAGGGGGCAGAGGGAGTAGAGGGTGTAGAGAGGGTAGAGGGCAGAGGGGGTAGAGGGGTTGGAGGGGGTAGAGGGGGCAGAGGGAGTGGAGGGTGCAGAGGGGGTAGAGGAGTGGAGGGGCAGGCAGAGGGAGCGGAGTAGGCAGATGGGTAGAGGGAGTGGAGGGGGTAGAGGGGGAAGAGGGAGTGGAGGGGCAGGCAGAGGGAGTGGAGGGGGCAGAGGGGGTAGAGGGAGTGGAGGGGGAGAGGGGGTAGTGGGAGTGGAGGGGGCAGACGGGGTAGAGGGAGTAGAGGGGGCAGAGGGGTTGAGGGAGTAGAGTGGGCAGAGGGGGTAGAGGGGGCAGAGGGGGCAGAGAGGGTAGAGGGGGTAGAGAGGGCAGAGGGGGTAGATGGGTTGGAGAGGGTAGATGGGGCAGAGGGAGTGGAGGGGGCAGAGGGAGTGGAGGGGGAAGAGGGGGTAGAGAGGGCAGAGGGGGTAGAGGGAGTGGAGGGGCAGGCAGAGGGAGTGGAGGAGGCAGAGGGGGTAGAGGGAGTGGAGGGGTAGAGGGGGTAGAGGGAGTGGAAGGGGCAGAGGGGTAGAGGGAGTGGAGGGGGTAGAGGGGGAAGAGGGAGTGGAGGGTAGAGGGGTTGGAGGGGTTAGAGGGGGCAGAGGGAGTGGAGGGGGCAGAGGGAGTGGAGGGGGCAGAGGGGGTAGAGAGGGCAGAGGGGGTAGAGGGAGTGGAGGGGCAGGCAGAGGGAGCGGAGGAGGCAGATGGGTAGAGGGAGTGGAGGGGGTAGAGGGGAAGAGGGAGTGGAGGGGCCAGAGGGTGTAGAGGGAGTGGAGGGGGTAGAGGGGGAAGAGGGAGTGGAGGGGGCAGAGGGGGTAGAGGGAGTGGAGGGGGCAGGCAGAGGGAGTGGAGGGGGCAGAGGGTGTAGAGGGAGTGGAGGGGGTAGAGGGGGAAGAGGGAGTGGAGGGGGCAGAGGGGGTAGAGGGAGTGGAGGGGGCAGAGGGGGTAGAGGGAGTGGAGGGGAGAGGGGGAGAGGGAGTGGAGGGGGTAGAGGGGGTAGTGGGAGTGGAGGGAGTGGAGGGGGTAGAGGGGGTAGAGGGAGTAGAGGGAGTAGAGGGGGTAGAGAGGGTAGAGGGGGTAGAGAGGGTAGAGGGCAGAGGGGGTAGATGGGTTGGAGAGGGTAGATGGGGCAGAGGGAGTGGAGGGGGCAGAGGGAGTGGAGGGGAAAGAGGGGTAGAGAGGGCAGAGGGGGTAGAGGGTGTGGAGGGGCAGGCAGAGGGAGTGGAGGAGGCAGAGGGGGTAGAGGGAGTGGAGGGGGTAGAGGGAGTGGAAGGGGCAGAGGGGGTAGAGGGAGTGGAGGGGGTAGAGGGGGAAGAGGGAGTGGAGGGGGCAGAGGGGGTAGAGGGAGTGGAGGGGCAGAGGGGGTAGAGGGAGTGGAGGGGGAGAGGGGAGAGGGAGTGGAGGGGGTAGAGAGAGTGGAGGGGGTAGAGGGGGTAGAGGGAGTGGAGGGGGCAGACGGGGTAGAGGGAGTAGAGGGGCAGAGGGGGTCGGGGGAGTAGAGTGGGCAGAGGGGGTAGAGGGGGCAGAGGGGGCAGAGGGGGTAGAGGGGAGTGGAGGGGGTAGAGGGAGTAGAGGGAGTAGAGGGGGTAGAGGGGAGTAGAGGGGTAGAGGGGTAGAAGCATTAGAGGGATAAGAGGGGGTAGATGGTGTAGAGGGAGTAGAGGGGGTAGAGGGAGTAGAGGGAGTATAGGGGGTAGAGGGGGTAGAGGGGGCAGAGGGGGTAGAGGGGGTAGAGGGAGTGGAGGGGGTAGAGGGAGTGGAGGGGCAGGCAGAGGAGACTAAACAGGGTTAGAGGTGACCATCACCATCTCTCCACTGTGAGGTCTCCAGGACAGCCGCTGTGACTGTAGGGGGAAGATATTTGGTGGCACACGGAGGAGGAAACAGCCATTGTCTGATAGGAGAGCGAGGGAGGCCGTTTCGAGACCAGGGGGTTGACGCCAGGGGTCAGCGTTGTTGGCTTTGATTTTGACATTGACACCATGGTGAGATGCATGGCGCGGCACCAGCAGTAAACCAACGAATCTATCACAGACATGTGAAAGACTGAGTCAGACATGCGTGTCTATTGGACTACAGTAGTGATTCGTTCTTTACGAACAACTCTTTTTAGTGACTCGAAATTCATGATTTGTTTTTCTGATTTACTCCTTCATTTTATTTGTTCGTTGGACCTGCTGTCTGCAATGACTACAGCAGGATTAATATGCGTTCCTCCGGCTCAGCGGCTTCAGAGATGTGCCCCCAACCAACAACTGTAAAACAAATCACGTTGCTGGCAGCATAGATAAGCAAAATACATGTTTAGAACTGGTAATTGCTCGCATGGTGCAAGAATGAATGCAACTAATTATTGAATGTGACACAGCTTTGTTGAACCAGAACATACACACAGCCTCTTCTCAACGAACTCAAACTCGAGAACAAATAGTTTGGGGTGGTGCAGTTCGCAAACGATATTGTGCTCACACTCTAGTCTGGTTGCGGCCACAACTAGACCTTGTTTCAAATGTATCAGTAAATAATCCTATTTGTATGCCTAGCAATCAAGTCTCAGTCACAAAGGACATCTCCAATAAGCCCTGTATAGTGAACGACATGTGAACAAAATGCTGGTAGAATCATCGAGTTTTCAGTACATCGTTGGCCAGTAGGGGGTCCAGCATGCTCTGGGCATACTGACTCAAGTGAACAAAATGAGTCGAAAGATTCATTCTTTTGAGGGAACATGTCGAAAAGATCAGAGTCAGTGAAAAGAGACAAACCCCATCACTAGAATAGAGGCCCGCCTCCTAGTCAGAAGAACAAGGAATGGGCCGGAATAGGAAGGAATGGAATATAGAAAGAAGAGAAAATCAAAGAAGAAACTGAACATCGTCATGTTTCTCCATGCCAGTGATTAGTGAGTCACATCCATATGAGAAGTCATCTTAGTTCAGCACAGTGGAGTCACATGATTTCCTTTCCATTCTACTTGTCCTTAGAACAGGAGCATAGTATTATACTGATACATTCATTCTGACCCTAGCATATGTTACAGGTAATATACATAGACATTGTGTTCCAGTGATATAATGTATTGTGTCAGTTTTACACTTACATCTATGTCCCAAACTATACTGAACAAAAATATAAATACAACATGTAAAGTGTTGGTCCCATGTTTCATTAGCTGAAATAAAAGATCCCAAAAAATGTCCCATATGCACAAAAAGCTTATTTCTCTCATGTAACGGCCGTTGTTGGTGGAAGAAGAGGAGGACCAATGAGCAGCGTGGTAAGTGTCCATATTGATAATTTATTATCACAAGAACACTAAACAAAATAACAAAGGAGAATGAACGAAACGAAACAGTCCTGTCTGGTGCAGACACAAAACAGAAAACAATCACCCACAACTCAAGGGTGAAAAACAGGCTGCCTAAGTATGGTTCACAATCAGGGACAACGATTGACAGCTGTGTATTACCCATAATTTTATGCAAATGCCATGATCTATTAGTTTAGTCATTCTCAAGGGTTAATGTGTAGCGCAATACTATGACACATTAACTATCGGAATGGGCATGGAGGTCATATCATATGATTCACTTTCACTGAAGACCATTTTTCATTCAGATGTCAGCTTATCTTTTTGATTGGATTGAACTGCTCATGTTTTGTTACAGCTGCAGTAACATCACTTTTACAACTGTAGGCATTTGGAGGAAGCATATTTCTGAGAAATGTAGTTAGTTTTACAGTAATATGGATAGGGTGACAAATATTACCAGGGTAAACCCATATCCTCTCTTTTTGGTGACTTGCACTTTTGCACGTTCATAAGATGGCCTTACATCTACGTTGGGTTTTCACCATTAGCCTAATTTGCAAGATAGATAAACTAAAGAGCTTTCCTTGAACGCTCCCGCCAATGCATGTTTGTTGTTGTTGCTTGATCTTGGTTGCTACATGATACTGAAGGACGTCATGGCATCGGAAGTCATCACCTCCTGTCACAAGTAAGTCTTAGTGAGAAATCAGCATCACTGTCAACAACACATTTACATTTACATTTAAGTCATTTAGCAGACGCTCTTATCCAGAGCGACTTACAAATTGGTGCATTCACCTTATGACCTCCAGTGGAACAGTAGTGCATCTAAATCTTTTCAGGGGAGGGGGTGAGAGGGATTACTTTATCCTATCCTAGGTATTCCTTAAAGAGGTGGGGTTTCAGGTGTCTCCGGAAGGTGGTGATTGACTCCGCTGTCCTGGCGTCGTGAGGGAGTTTGTTCCACCATTGGGGGGCCAGAGCAGCGAACAGTTTTGACTGGGCTGAGCGGGAACTGTACTTCCTCAGTGGTAGGGAGGCGAGCAGGCCAGAGGTGGATGAACGCAGTGCCCTTGTTTGGGTGTAGGGCCTGATCAGAGCCTGGAGGTACTGAGGTGCCGTTCCCCTCACAGCTCCGTAGGCAAGCACCATGGTCTTGTAGCGGATGCGAGCTTCAACTGGAAGCCAGTGGAGGGAGCGGAGGAGCGGGGTGACGTGAGAGAACTTGGGAAGGTTGAACACCAGACGGGCTGCGGCGTTCTGGATGAGTTGTAGGGTTTAATGGCACAGGCAGGGAGCCCAGCCAACAGCGAGTTGCAGTAATCCAGACGGGAGATGACAAGTGCCTGGATTAGGACCTGCGCCGCTTCCTGTGTGAGGCAGGGTCGTACTCTGCGGATGTTGTAGAGCATGAACCTACAGGAACGGGCCACCGCCTTGATGTTAGTTGAGAACGACAGGGTGTTGTCCAGGATCACGCCAAGGTTCTTAGCGCTCTGGGAGGAGGACACAATGGAGTTGTCAACCGTGATGGCGAGATCATGGAACGGGCAGTCCTTCCCGGGAGGAAGAGCAGCTCCGTCTTGCCGAGGTTCAGCTTGAGGTGGTGATCCGTCATCCACACGGATATGTCTGCCAGACATGCAGAGATGCGATTAGCCACCTGGTCATCAGAAGGGGAAAGGAGAAGATTAATTGTGTGTCGTCTGCATAGCAATGATAGGAGAGACCATGTGAGGTTATGACAGAGCCAAGTGACTTGGTGTATAGCGAGAATAGGAGAGGGCCTAGAACAGAGCCCTGGGGGACACCAGTGGTGAGAGCACGTGGTGTGGAGACGGATTCTCGCCACGCCACCTGGTAGGAGCGACCTGTCAGGTAGGACGCAATCAAGCGTGGGCCGCGCCGGAGATGCCCAACTCGGAGAGGGTGGAGAGGAGGATCTGATGGTTCACAGTATCGAAGGCAGCCGATAGGTCTAGAAGGATGAGAGCAGAGGAGAGAGAGTTAGCTTTAGCAGTGCGGAGCGCCTCCGTGATACAGAGAAGAGCAGTCTCAGTTGAATGACTAGTCTTGAAACCTGACTGATTTGGATCAAGAAGGTCATTCTGAGAGAGATAGCGGGAGAGCTGGCCAAGGACGGCACGTTCAAGAGTTTTGGAGAGAAAAGAAAGAAGGGATACTGGTCTGTAGTTGTTGACATCGGAGGGATCGAGTGTAGGTTTTTCAGAAGGGGTGCAACTCTCGCTCTCTTGAAGACGGAAGGGACGTAGCCAGCGGTCAGGGATGAGTTGATGAGCGAGGTGAGGTAAGGGAGGAGGTCTCCGGAAATGGTCTGGAGAAGAGAGGAGGGGATAGGGTCAAGCGGGCAGGTTGTAGGGCGGCCGGCCGTCACAAGACGCGAGATTTCATCTGGAGAGAGAGGGAGAAAGAGGTCAGAGCACAGGGTAGGGCAGTGTGAGCAGAACCAGCGGTGTCGTTTGACTTAGCAAGCGAGGATCGGATGTCGTCGACCTTCTTTTCAAAATGGTTGACGAAGTCATCTGCAGAGAGGGAGGAGGGGGGGAGGGGAGGAGGATTCAGGAGGGAGGAGAAGGTTGCAAAGAGCTTCCTAGGGTTAGAGGCAGATGCTTGGAATTTAGAGTGGTAGAAAGTGGCTTTAGCAGCAGAGAGAGAAGAGGAAAATGTAGAGAGGAGGGAGTGAAAGGATGTCAGGTCCGCAGGGAGGCGAGTTTTCCTCCATTTCCGCTCGGCTGCCCGGAGCCCTGTTCTGTGAGCTCGCAATGAGTCGTCGAGCCACGGAGCGGGAGGGGAGGACCGAGCCGGCCTGGAGGATAGGGGACATAGAGAGTCAAAGGATGCAGAAAGGGAGGAGAGGAGGGTTGAGGAGGCAGAATCAGGAGATAGGTTGGAGAAGGTTTGAGCAGAGGGAAGAGATGATAGGATGGAAGAGGAGAGAGTAGCGGGGGAGAGAGAGCGAAGGTTGGGACGGCGTGATACCATCCGAGTAGGGGCAGTGTGGGAAGTGTTGGATGAGAGCGAGAGGGAAAAGGATACAAGGTAGTGGTCGGAGACTTGGAGGGGAGTTGCAACGAGGTTAGTGGAAGAACAGCATCTAGTAAAGATGAGGTCGAGCGTATTTCCTGCCTTGTGAGTAGGGGGAAGGTGAGAGGGTGAGGTCAAAAGAGGAGAGGAGTGGAAAGAAGGAGGCAGAGAGGAATGAGTCAAAGGTAGGCGTGGGGAGGTTAAAGTCGCCCAGAACTGTGAGAGGTGAGCCGTCCTCAGGAAAGGAGCTTATCAAGGCATCAAGCTCATTGATGAACTCTCCGAGGGAACCTGGAAGGCGATAAATGATAAGGATGTTAAGCTTGAAAGGGCTGGTAACTGTGACAGCATGGAATTCAAAGGAGGCGATAGACAGATGGGTAAGGGGAGAAAGAGAGAATGACCACTTGGGAGAGATGAGGATCCCGGTGCCACCACCCCGCTGACCAGAAGCTCTCGGGGTGTGCGAGAACACGTGGGCAGACGAAGAGAGAGCAGTAGGAGTAGCAGTGTTGTCTGTGGTGATCCATGTTTCCGTCAGTGCCAAGAAGTCGAGGGACTGGAGGGAGACATAGGCGGAGATGAACTCTGCCTTGTTGGCCGCAGATCGGCAGTTCCAGAGGCTACCGGAGACCTGGAACTCCACGTGGGTCGTGCGCGCTGGGACCACCAGATTAGGGTGGCCGCGGCCACGCGGTGTGGAGCGTTTGTATGGTCTGTGCAGAGAGGAGAGAACAGGGATAGACAGACACATAGTTGACAGGCTACACAAGAGGCTACGCTAATGCAAAGGAGATTGGAATGACAAGTGGACTACACGTCACGAGTGTTCAGAGAGTTAAGCTTACGTAGCAAGAATCTTATTGACTAAAATGATTAAAATGATACAGTACTGCTGAAGTAGGCTAGCTGGCAGAGGCTGCGTTGTTGACTAAGTAGGCTAGTTGGCATTGGCTGGGTTGTTGACACTACACTAATCAAGTCGTTCCGTTGAGTGTAATAGTTTCTACTGTGCTGCTATTCGGGGCTAGCTGGCTAGCTAGCAGTGTTGATTACGTTACGTTGCGTTAAAAGAACGACAATAGCTGGCTGGCTAACCTAGGAAATCGCTCTAGACTACACAATTATATTTGATACAAAGACGGCTATGTAGCTAGCTATGTAGCTAGCTACGATCAAACAAATCAAGCCGTTGTACTGTAATGAAATGAAAAGAAAAATGTGATACTACCTGTGGAGCGAAGCGAAATGCGACCGGATTGTTGAGTGCAGAAGTTCTGTTCGGTAGACGTTGGCTAGCTGTTGGCTAGCTAGCAGAGTCTCCTATGTTAAGGACGACATAAAACTACACACTCTAAACTACACAATTATCTTGGGTACGAAGACAGCAAAGACAACTATGTAGCTAGCTAACACTACACTAATCAAGTCGTTCAGTTGAGTGTAATAGTTGTGCTGCTAATCGGTAGACGGTGGACTAGCTAACGGTGGACGTTAGCTAGCTGGCTAGCTGCAGGGCAGTGTAGACTGCGTTAGGACGACGAAATACGATAATTACGCAATTATCTATGATACAAAGACGGCTGTGTAGCTAGCTAAGAAGAAATTGCTAAGATTAGACAAATCAAACCGTTGTACTATAATGAAATGTAATGAAATGTAATACTACCTGCGGACCGAGTGCAGATGCGACCGCTCGCTCCAACCCGGAAGTGCTCTCACCGAACAGAGTTTATCTGGTAATGTCTTTGTTACTGATGAGCCAACAATGACTTCCCCACTGGATGTTTTCTCATTCTGTGACTTCATGACCTCTTATATCATCAATGACAACTGTAAGGAATATCCTTGTGAGATCATTTTAGGAGATCATTGCGCCATATCAGAGTGGTCCTGTGAAAGAGTCCCTTAAGGTATTGCACATTGTATTGAAATGAGATGTAGAGTAGATTATTTCAACTTTTGGTTAAGCATTTAAGCATTGAACCATTGAACCATTGAACCATTGCTTCAACCTTTGGATTATTTTCCATAAAACAGAATGAGATCGTCTTGTTACGTTGAACAATATATGTGTTTGACTAACAGGCCAATACAGCCCATGGATTGCATTGAAGTATTGACTGCAGAACTGACTGTCTGTTTCCACCTGTACGAGACCCAGGCTGATAACAACCATGGACAGACTGGGGTTGGGCTGCCCAACGCTGACTATGGGTAGTGCACACTTATCCTGGCTTGACTGCAGCATAGGCATCCCCTAGCGTCGGTAATGTGCAAGTCTGGAATCCGATAGGAAGAGCGAGAGAGAGAATGTGTAGAATGAACATTTCTGAAGTGAGGTATACCTGATTGTAAGAGCCAGGCAAGCAGAGGTGGCATTACCTGGATTGTGTAAGGAAAATATAATACATGGATTTTCCCTATTCCTTCATTCAGAGAACCTCCTTGGTGGCGAGATACAGTGTACTCTCAGATATCGTCATACACAGGCACACACACACACACACACACACACACACACACACACACACACACACACACACACACACACACACACACACACGAACACACGCACACACGCATTCTCCTATCCTAATGAGAGATTTTCTAACCTTTCTCCATGTACCCCAGGAGAATATTGATGAATCCCCTTTTAAAAATAACTAGGGGGTCATTACATGATTGACAGTTATTTCATCCACAAATAATTATCATATTAATTATGTTAGACTGTGCTGGGCTGTGCCAGTGTGGTGGGAGGTGAACCCTTTTAACAGAGTGGAACAGAGAGAGAAGTTGTTTTGGTTTTTCAAGACAGCTATTGACCTATACTGTATGTGTTGAATAGGAGTCAGGCTGCTAGACTCATGCTTTCGTCATCGTAACATAGTTGGGGGCTCGTCCGGGATCTGTACTTTGATACAGTATCTACATATTACTTTATTTACTTCTGTAACTCCTGTCTCTTGTGTTTACTGTGTGTTGTGTTGTATTCTGCTCCCTGTGGGCATTGTGGTCCTTGTAAACATGACATGTTGTATAGAGAAAGAGAGACCGTTCCTGAGGAGGCCAACTAAAGCTCCTCCACTGTGTTATTTAGTCATGTGTGTCTATTAGAGCCTATTAGTCATTCACTGTCCCTAATCTCAACCTTTACTAATCATGGGATCTGAGGTGACATTTGAGTCTTTCATTGCTTTGTATTTCAAACCTTTAAATGGTAAACCTAGACCTGTGTCTGGTGCCTACATGGGGACGTGAGGAGATAGATGTTGGCACCTCACAGATCCGCCCCATTATGAGTGTTAAATCACACATAATTTAAGCTAATGTCACACGATGTCTCCTGTGCTAGAGGACTAATCGCTACGTTGAAAATACAAAGGCTACCAAATGAACCCATATAGAACCTGATGTCATTGTGTGAGCTGTAATTCACCTGTGTGTGTTTGTGAGTGTGTGTGTCTGTGTCTGTCCATGTGTGTGTGTTTTTTGCATCTATCCATGTGTGTTTTAGTGTGTCAGTGTGTGTGTGTGTGTGTGTGTGTGTGTGTGTGTGTGTGTATGTGTGTGTGTGTGTGTGTGTGTGTGTGTGTGTGTCTATCCATCCCTATTAAACCACCATCCATTGTTAGCTTACTTAGCTTGAGAAAATGTCGTCTGACTGCGATTGTGAACATAGCCCCTTGAAACACTCCCAGTGGGTGAGGGACTTAATGTTCATTTGAGAGCCCTATTCAGAGCCAAGCAATCCTGTGTGAAGCCCAAATGAAGAAGATGATTTAAATTAACTCATTTGAGGGACATTTAATTACAGTCAGAGTATAATTGAATGTTTCTCTGAAGTGTCTGGTGGCTGGTTCCTAATGAAATGAGTAGGGTGGTGGGGAGACATTCAGTAGACATGGCAGAATATAGGGGATGGTACTCAGGCTCCTGCTCGGCTTTTATAACAGAAATAAAGATAGAGACGTTTTATAGATTGTTTTATATGTGAAATAAAATGTTCACAGTGAGATTAGAACCTTGGAATCATAGACCCATTGCTTCTGACAGTTTGGACCAAGTAAGGTTCATTATTCAAAGGGGAATTATTTTCTGAATTTAGCCCTGTTTGTAGACTAAAACACATCAGAAGGCAGAGTTGACAATGTAGAGACAATTCTAGACTATTGATCTGAAGACTGGACAGTACTATAATTTGACCTACCATCTCATATCCAATGGATAGTATGATTGCATCTTCACCGCCAAAAAACCAAGCCACCTGCAGTGCTCCATGTTTCACACTGTCAGATGACAACATACATGTATCCTTACTGTCTCTGCAGGGAGGTGGATGAGTTGAGGGGTGGATGATGTAATTGAGGGGTAGGGTTACATGAAGGGAAGACAGTATTTACAGGGCAGGTGCTGGGCTTGGACGGTAAAAAACCCTTCCCCTGGACACATGTAGTTAAGAAGGGACTACTATGGTCCATTGCTGAATACTTCATGGGCTTTGGGAAATTCCCACTTGAAACATCTTAACACCTGCACCATCCATTACTGGGAGTCTCATTGCCTCCCTTCCAGTGTCTCTGTGTGCATGTATCTGTTTGTTTCAGTCTTTACGAGAAGCAGAGAAAGCAGCTGCTCTCCCTCTGGCCTCCTCAAAGTGTTGAAACCCAAAGACCTCAAGGATTAGAGAGGCCAATTCAGGCTGAAGCTAAAGCTCTGTCTATACTCTGGTACTGACTAACTGTCATTTAAAGACTCCTTCACTAAATATTTCTTTGTATATCTGTATATCAGGTCGCTCTCTCTCTCAATAGGACCAATGTGCCTGACCTATGTCTATAACAGGCCACTGAATCTTTCTCTGTATATCAGGTCTCTCTCTCTCTCTCTCTCTCTCTCTCTCTCTCTCTCCCTTCCTCTCTCCCTCTCTCCCTTCCTCTCTCCCTTCCTCTCCCAGGCCAGTGACCATAGTCAAGGTATATCTTGTTAATGAAACTAGGACCTACCATAAAGCATACTGTAGCTGGACCAGAGGTAGGGCCTTTATTATAAGGTTAAGTCTAGAGTAGACAAGCCTACTGTCTGTGTGGGTAGAGCATTTCCTGTGGAACAATGAGTCTCCCCATGTGTGTGTGCATGTCTGTGTCTCTGTGTGTGTGTGGTTGTGTACGTGCGCACGTGTACGTGCGACTGAGAGAGTTAAAGAGAGAGAGGTGCAAATCACTGTCTGCAGAGCAAAGTCTTGAGATAATGTTTAGTACGTGACATGCAGCTGAACAATAATCCAAGAGACACTGACTGTACAAAACATTAGGAACACCGTCTCTTTCCATGACAGACTTACCAGGTGAATCTAGGTGAAAGCTATGATCCCTTATTGATATGTCACCTGATAAATCCAATTCAATCAGTGTAGATGAAGGGGGGGAGACAGGTTAAAGAAGGAAATAGAGACATGGATTGTGTATGTGTGCCATTCAGATTGTGAATGGGCAGGACCAAATATTTAAGTGCCTTTGATCGGGGTAGGTGCCAAGTGCACCGGTTTGAGTGTGTCAAGAACTGCAACGCTGCTGGGTTTTTCAACAGTTTCAACATGGACCAGCATCCCTGTGGAATGCGTTCAACACCTTGTAGTCCATGCCCCATATTCCTAATGTTTTGTACGCTCAGTGTATGTTCAGCAGAAGAACATGTGTGTAATTTGAGGGAGCTGTGGACACAGAGCAATGCAGACTCCTTTACACTAGATAATGAACATTTTAAAAGGAAATGAATGTCTAAATGAAAAGCCATTGTCCTGTTGTAAGGTAAAATCTTGATCCGCAGGATGTGATGGCCTACATGTAAGATTGGTTCGGAGATAGTGATTGTTTAGTGAGATAAGATCACCAGAATGATTGTCCTCCATTGGCCTGTCTCACACACACACACACACACACACACACACACACACACACACACACACACACACACACACACACACACACACACACACACACACAAACTTATAAGAACCTTTCCTTGATTTCTCCTCATAACTCCTCACAATGTCTGTGTGGAGTGGAGATTCTAATCAGCACACTCCGAGATGAAACACCAGACAGCGAAATAATGTCACAATGTGAGGTGAATATGTTGATGGTGTGTGAATCTTGAGAGAATATGTTCTGCATGGGAGATCAGTGAGAAAGAGAGGGGTAGACAGCTACTAAGCAAGCTTTCAGCCTCCTGGCAGTATGTCTGAAAGTCTGGAGACAGTTGACTAAGCTGCCATCCCTTCCCAAATCACAGAATGGACATTTCATCCTACTTGTTTGCTCTCTTTCTCTGTTTCATGCAAATGCCATGCAAATCAAAGTACATATTGGTACCCCTTGAACGTCCTGTAGATCTCAACAGGCATTCATACACTGAAAACATTGAAGGTTTAAGTTTGAAATCAGAACTGTATACCCTACTATGTGCGTGACGATACATTCACGTACACAATCACCCATGAACATGTGCAGGTTTCTCATGGCGGATGTCCCATCACATGGCTATACTCTCTGTACCAGTCAGATAACCAGTCGATCAAATGATCCTCAGTGTCTCCTAACTTCCAATGGAGCCCGAGGGGTGTCAATGAAGTAATAAAAATACCATGACCCTGGAGTGGCACTGAGATCTCAACGCTGAGATCTAGCTCTGAAGCTCTCTGGAACAATGACAGCCAGTAGTCAGAAAATGTCCCCTAACCGGGCTCACATTCCAGCCCGCAATTACAGAACTGGGACCAGCCAATCCAGACCAAAACACCTACTCATCCCAGACAATGGACACGACTGTTCCCAGACAAGGGCAACCCTCTCTGGGCCTTCTCCTCTCGGCTACCCTCCATCGCCCAGAGCTCCTGGTCCAATCTTATTATTAAAGTTAACTCAATGAATAGTAAGAGTTCTCGGTAGTCTCACTTCTCACGTTAATGGAATAGTCATTATAATGGGGGGTGAAAGAGAGGAGAGGAAGAGAGAGAACACGATAGAAAGGGGGGACAGTTATAGGTACCATGAGCTTGTTGTTCAGGGTGGATTGGAGGCCATTTGATGTGTGAAACTCTTCTCTCTCGCAATCCCACAATTATGACGATGTATTTCTCTCCTCTGCTCCATGTAACATGCGACAGGCTAAATTTGATTTGGACTCTAAGAGATGACATACCATACACAGCAGTTCACAGAGAGAAAGCATGCCTGTTCCACATCAATGCTCTACCCACAAAGCTGGTAGCCCTTTCCTGCAGTCAATGACCAAAAGCACCCTCTTTGGCCACATAGGTGGTATAATTTCATAATTAATAAAAAAAACAGGTGAAAATCCGGTGTTTCTCTGTCAAAAAGTGATGTTATATTTCAGTCTTCTGTGATGTATATAAAGTGTAATATTGGGATGCAAACTCAAAATGTAATACATCTGACAATACAGGTGTCTTCTTTTTATTAAGCACTTAAACGTGTTTGTGATGTGTATACTTTTGTTTCAAAGTAGATTTGTTAAGACTACCAAGAATCACTCTGTGTGACGCTGATTTAGCCCACTGCAGTAAAAGGTTAATGAAAGCGAGAACTTGTGATCTCAAGTCTGAAGTGCTAAGCGATGATAATGTTCTGTGAAGTCATCTGGCCCGTCTTCTTAAGAACTGGCTAACAGAAGTTTGGTGACAAGAAATCTCTTCTGTCTACTCATGTACATTGACTCCGCTTTATGTTTGACAATTTCCAGGCGTATTCCATCAATGTTTGCAGTTTCTTTAAGGCACATAAAACTAAATGAGTATTGAGGGTGAACACTGGTCATATGCTTCTATTTTCGCACTACATAATTATGTGTTAATAGTTTGCACCACCATTTTTGTGAGGGAAACCTGGGTTGTAAATTCAGAAATATCCCAGATGTAATGGAAATAACATTTGCTCTACTCAAGTTTTTGTTTCGATTTCATGACTTTCTTCTGAAAACGGTGTAAGCTGCTCTGACACAAAAAGACTCCGTGCTCTTTACTCACAATTACTGTAACAAGATATAATATCCTTACTGAAGGTGGGCTTTAGTGTGATTCTGACATCAACTGTGTCTTGTGGTCTTGTCTTGGAAATAAGTACTGTTAGAAACAAGCAATTATGAAGACTAAATGGAATTTCAAGTGATGATGAAATGATGAGTAAAGAAGCTGAAGATTATGAAGTTGGCCAAGTCTGAAGAGTTTTGCTGCATAGTGATCAATACGTAAAGTGATTTGGTAATGCACAGTCACTGACAAACAAAAGGGAAAACTCATTGAAGCAGATGTCTGCATGTGTACGATCATTTACCTCCCACCATGTTGCATCATGCACCGCTATCAGCAGCCATGTTTTGTCACAGACGGTTTGTCTCTTGTTTTCCCAGCCATCTGCAGCAGGCCAGCCCGTTGCTGGGCCTCGCAAGAGAACCAAGTCTTGTGCAACGCCGCCTCAAAAGAACATTTGTTCACCATCTGCGAGACTGCGACTGCACCGTTCCCACTCCTAAACAGAGAGCTGAGGATAGGACCTGATAGCACCCCTCGGTCACTCTGTATCTGGAATGGTTTTGCCTCACTGATTTTGAAACACTCTCCTCCTCAACTTCCCCCATGTTCCCCATCCCTCCTAGTCCAATGCTCTCTGGGATCATGAAAAATAATGGCAGCATAAATTAAAGCGTTGTCATTTTTCTTCTTTTCGTTCTGGCGTGACCCCCCTGGCCACCAGAGGCAGTGTTTGGTGACAGCTGAGCAGTGTGCTTCCTGTTGTGTCCCAGCCTAGCTGGAGCTGGATGCTAAAGGCATTAGCACGGCCTGGAAACGCTGTGATGGTGCCAGGTAGAGTCACACATCCTTACAGACACACAAACAGACACACATAGCTAGGTCTCAGGAACTATGGACCAAGAATCAGGAATGGGACAGCAGATATAACATGGGGACATGAGAAAGAAGCATGTGAGTGAGAAGGAGAAATAAGAGTGGAACAGATTTACGGTATTTACACGGGTCACAAGCCCTGGGTTTTATCGATAGTGAAGTATCTAAGAGTTTCAACATCAGAGCTACTTGTGTTGTGCTGATTAATGCTGTAACTGGCCATCCACTCAGAGACAATGCACACAGAGACGATGCACTGTAAATACTGGTCAGTATATTTGGTTGTGGACACAAGCAAAGATGTCAAGAGGACAAAGAAAAGTGAAATGGAGGGGGAATTAATATATATGTATACATCTGCTCTGTTAGCTCCCTGTTTTCTGGCACATCCACACTAGGACAATCCCATCTGTCTTCCCCCCTGTCATTGTCCAGTGATGTGGGATAGCTCCAACTTGTTTTTTTCTTCTTCT
This sequence comes from Oncorhynchus nerka, assembly GCF_034236695.1. Taxonomy (NCBI): domain Eukaryota; kingdom Metazoa; phylum Chordata; class Actinopteri; order Salmoniformes; family Salmonidae; genus Oncorhynchus; species Oncorhynchus nerka. The sequence continues at coordinate 74,143,905 of NC_088422.1, forward strand.
CTTGTTTGATTAAGCAGGGGCCAGAGGTGGGGCTTGTGGGAAGTTGGGGAGGTTTGAGAAACTTCACTGGCTTAAACTGCTTAGCGACAGGTTTGTGTGAGCCAATGGGGATTTGTGATTGGGTTGGGCACAGATCCAGAATAAGAGGCCAGCCAAAGACAGTGACTTCTCTGCCAGAGAGGCAAAGTGAAAGGGCAGCGGGATGCTGGCTCACTCTGTGTAAGTATTTGGTTGGACACCCTGGTCATCCATCATCAGACACCATCTCTGGGAATCATCAGATGAAAATGTCCCCTGATGGTTCAGCCAAGTAAATCTATCCCCCGGATTTGTTTCATTAGTTCGCTGACTGGCCTCAGAGACAAACATAAACATTTTGTCCTTCACTTCAGGTTTAAAAGCACAGTCATATGAGAGTTATGCATTGGTAGTTGAAGTATGAGGAACTACATCTTTGTTATCTGTCTCTGTGTTTGGGTTTGTTATTGTCTCTGTGTTTGGGTTTGTTGCTGTTTTCTATTTTTTTGACAAATTTATCATGTTCCTTCTAATGCAGCAACTTGATAACTTCCAAAATCAGAGAACAGAGGTTGAAGAGGTTGTAAATGTACAAGTTTGAGTGTGCTTTCTCATGTGTGAGTTCTGTCATTCCCCCATTTCCACCACCGCCTCCTCCTCCCCTAGATTTACCGCTGTGAGGATGGGAGGAGGTGAGAGTCCTTTGAGATCTGTCCTCTCAGGTAAAGCGGTCTATCCTTCCTCATTATCCATAATTCCTCTTCATTACTCAGCCATTGGATGATGGGCTCCATTACCCCTGGCTGCAGTTTGTCACTTCGCGCCAATCTGAGGCAGAGCGAGGGGACCGCCAAGGAACACCCCTCGTAACGGGATGTGGGGACACTGAAGGGTAAACCCGACCCGGCCCGGCTCCAGAAGGGGGCTAAAGGGGGTTTAGACCCCTCAGCTCAGACTTAGGGTTAGGGTTAGAAATCTGTATCTCTGCTGCGCTGTGTCAGCACAATGGACAGGGCACGCCACAGTTTGTGTAGTGGGGCTATGGAAAGCCACTGGCAGTTAAGCGTGACTCCTTTGGTTTCCATAAAATGCGGGGGGAAACACATGCATTTCTACAATACAGAAGTAAGACTTGAGGCTACAGGGCGGCTGAAGATGATGACGGAATCTGTATCTCTTTAAGTTTATCTGTACCAGCCTTAAGTTTACAGTGCTTTGGAGTGTGTTGAGAATCTGAGGTGCGACAGTGAGTTCGAAGACATTTGGGCACAGTGCAGTGCCAGTGGCACTGATGCACCACCAGAGCAAACGACGATGTTATCTAAGAACAAATCTCCAGCAATACGTGGTAGACAGTACAGCAGGCCAGCAGAAGAGAGGGGAAATTGTTCTTCAGCACTTTGGATGCTGTTTCTGGTGAAATGTCAGAATCATTCAGCTAATGCAACAGCCAACAGGCGGAGGCCCTGTGTGCCCTTGACCTAGAGAGCCATGACTTTTTAGATGGGTAAAATTGACCCCACTTGGTATCCTGCAATGATTCTCTGGACTTCTCTCCGCTATGCCGACCGTTCTTACTGCACTGAAACATGGACTGACTTTTGGTATTCTGCAACAATTCTCTGGACTTGGTACCGGTACCAAGTCAATGTATGGGGGTACAGGTTAGTCGAGGTAATTGAGGTAATATGTACATGTAGGTAGGGGTAAGGTGACTAGGCATAGATAATAAACAGCGAGTAGCAGCAGCGCAAAAAAAGAGGGGGGCAATGCAAATAGTCTGGGTAGCCATATGATTAACTGCAGCAGTCTTACGGCTTGGGGGTAGAAGCTGTTAAGGAGCCTTTTGGACCTAGACTTGGCGCTCCGGTACCACTCGCCATGCGGTAGCAGAGAGAACAGTCTATGACCCGCTCTAGAACAACAACCTCTCTCTCAATGTGAACCAGACAGCGGAGATGATTGTGGACAACAAGAAAAGGAGGACCGAGCATGCCACCAATCACATCGACGGGGCTGTAGTGGAGCAGGTTGAGAGCTTCAAGTTCCTTGGTGTCCACATCACCAACAAACTATCATGGTCCAAACACACCAAGACAGTCGTGAAGAGGGCACAACAATGCCTATTCCCCCTCAGGAGACTGAAAAGATTTGGCATGGGTCCTCAGATCCTCAAAAAGTTCAACAGCTGCACCATTGAGAGCATCCTGACTATGGCAACTAAGCCTCTGACCTCAAGGCACTACAGAGGGTAGTGCGTGCGGCCCAGTACATCACTGGGGCAACGCGTCCTGCCATCAGGACCTCTATACCAGGTGGTGTCAGAGGAAGGCCCTAAAAATTGCCAAAAACTCCAGCCACCCTAGTCATAGACTATTCTCTCTGCTATCTTACGGCAAGCAGTACCGGAGCACCAAGTCTAAGTCCAAAAGGCTTACGTTGAGGGCTAGGTTGATATTCTGGCACCACCCGGCCAGGTCTCTGACCTCCTCCCTATAGGCTGTCTCGTTGTGGTCGGTGATCAGGCCTACCACTGTTGTGTCATCTGCAAACGTAATGATGGTGTTGGAGTCGTGCCTGGCCATGCAGTCGTGGGTGAACAGGGAGTAAAGGAGGGGACTGAGCATGCACCCCTGGGGAGCTCCAGTGTTGAGGATCAGCGTGCAGATGTGTTGCTACCTACCCTCACCACCTGGGGGCAGCCCGTCAAGAAGTCCAGGATCCAGTTGCAGAGGGAGGTGTTTAGTCCCAGGATCCATAGTGATGAGCTTTCAGGGTACTATGGTGTTGAACGCTGAGCTGTAGTCAATGGATAGCATTCCTTTTGTCCAGGTGTGAAAGGGCAGTGTGGAGTGCAATAGAGATTGCATCATCTGTGGATCTGTTTCGGCGGTATGCAAATTGGAGTGGGTCTAGGGTTTCTGGGATAATGATGTTGATGTGAGTCATTACCAACCTTTCAAAACACTTCATGGCTACAGACATGCTACGGGTCGGTAGTCATTTAGGCAATTTACCTTGGCGTTCTTGGGCACAGGGACTATGGTGGTCTGCTTAAAACATGTTGGTATTACAGACTCGGTCAGGGAAAGGTTGAAAATGTCAGTGAAGACACATGCCAGTTGGTCAACGCATGCTCTGAGTACACGTCGTGGTGATCAGTCTGTTGACCTGTTTAAAGGTCTTACTCACATCGGCTATGGAGAGTGTGATAACACAGTCATCCGGAACAGCTGATGCTCTCATTAATGCTTCAATGTTGCTTGCCTCGAAGCGCACGTAGAAGTAATTTAGCTTGTCTGGTAGGCATGTGTCACTGGGCAGCTGACGGCTGCGCTTCACTTTGTAATCCGTAATAGTTTACGAGCCCTGCCACATCCAACGAGCGTCAGTACCGGTGCAGTAGGATTCAATCTTAGTCTTGTATTGATGCTGTGCCTGTATGATGGTTCGTCAGAGGGCTTCGCAGAATTTCTTATCAGCATCCAGATTAGTGTCCCACTCCTTGAAAGCGGCAGCTCTACTCTTTAGCTCAGTGCGGATGTTGCCTGTTGTCCACGGCCTTTGGTTGGAATATGTACAGTTGAAGTCGTAAGTTTACATACACCTTAGCCAAATATATTTTAACTCAGTTTTTCACAATTCCTGACTTCTAATTCTATTAAAAATTCCCTGTCTTAGGTCAGTTAGGATCACCACTTTATTTTAAGAATGTGAAATGTCAGAATAATAGTAGAGAGAATGATATATTTAAGCTTTTCTTTCTTTCTTTTACTTTCATCACATTCCCAGTGGGTCAGAAGTTTACATACACTCAATTAGTATTTGTTAGCATTGCATTTAAATTGTTTAACTTGGGTCAAACATTTTGGGTAGCCTTTCACAAGCTTCACACAATACGTTGGGTGAATTTTGTCCCATTCTTCCTGACAGAGCTTGTGTAACTGAGTCAGGGTTGTAGGCCTCCTTGCTCGCACACGCTTTTTCAGTTCTGCCCAAAAATGTTCTATTGGATTGAGGTCAGGGCTTTATGATGGCCACTCCAATACCTTGACATTGTTGTCCTTAAGCCGTTTTGCCACAACTTTGGAAGTATGCTTGGGTTCATTGTCCACTTGGAAGACCCATTTCCAAGTTTTAACTTCCTGACTGATGTCATGAGATGTTGCTTCAATATATCCACATAATTTTCCTACCACATAATGCCATCTATTTTGTGAAGTGCAGCAGTCCCTCCTGCAGCAAAGCACCTCCACAACATGATGCTACCACCGCAGTGCTTCACGGTTGAGATGGTGTTCTTCGGCTTGCAAGCCTCCTCCTTTTTCTTCCAAACATAATGATGGTCATTATGGTCAAACAGTTCTTTTTTGTTTTATCAGACCAGAGGACATTTCTCCAAAAAGTATGACCTTTGTCCCCTTGTGCAGTTGCAAACCGTAGTCTGGATTTTTTTATGGTGGTTTTGTGGCTTCTTCCTTGCTGAGCGGCCTTTCAGGTTATGTCGATATAGGACTTGTTTTACTGTGGATATAGATACTTTTGTACTTGTTTCCTCCAGCATCTTGACAAGGTCCTTTGCTGTTGTTCTGGGATTGATTTTCACTTTTTTCACCCCCCCCAATGTTCTCACCCCTGCAATTTCAACTGCTCCCTTAGTCACTTTATCCTGGCGCCGGGTCTGGGTTAGCCACCATCACAGCACAGGATACTGAGACAGAACCTATACCTTAGAATTACTCTTCCACAGAGACTTCCAGTAATAAATAAAGTGATTGACTATGTCCATGCAGCTACAAACTATGCAGCTACAAACTAGGGAGATCCTAGGGAGATCCTAGGGAGATGTGGGGGGTGGGGGTTGTTTGGTGGATGGGATATCTTAGTGTAGTCGTCGCGAGTGGACTAGAATATAACACCATTATAACCTGAGTTTACTACCTTTTAAATTAGATAGATAAAATAGCTCCTGTAAATGGAACCCCAGGGGTACACTGACACGTTGGCGACTGAATGACACGTAGGCGCTGTGTGATGATGCGTTTTCTGTGAGGAGCTTCGTGAAGCAATGCTCTGGAGTGGATTGGGTTACACACCCAGGCAGCCAGACCTGAAACTGAGAGGGGCTGAGAGGGGAGGGGGGCACTTTAATGAGGGGGCAGAGGTTGTTCTGGGTCAAGTGTCATTCTTCAGGATTACATGTTAAACACACTCCCCTGAGGGCTTGGAGAAGCACCCCGGTTTCCAACCGGATTGGGAACTTCAGAGTAATTAGAACAAATACTCACAGACTCCAAGATGTGGACCTTTCCTCAGAGAAAATATATTCTTTTTTTTACTGTTTTGGTTTTTAAATAAACATATTTTAATTATTATGTCTACTGTTAGTGTAGTGGTTTCCACCATGCAACATGTGAGGATTTACCGTCGCCAGTGTAATTTGGAGAAGCTTCTTGAGGAAAGTGCCTCCTCAGGGGCACAGACAATTAGTTCTTCAACAAACAGCACGGATCAGCCTCTTTAATTAAACACCCATCCTTCTCTCCTCCACTCCTCTCCTCTTTTACGTGAAGGAGTCAGTTTTTTTAATCCTTGGCCAGATGACACCCTAATAATTTGTTGCCTGCCATGGTGTGTCTCTAACCAGGGGATTAGATGGAAATTGGTCGGCGGGGGAGTTTGCGGAGTTATCGCTAACAGGATTTACCATCTACTGAGTATATCAAAGCTGGGGCCCCTGCACTAAGCACTCAGCACTTCACCAAATTAAAAAGTGGCCCACAGGTGGGCTCTCTGTGCCATTCGTGCCGACGGGCCCCAACGCTAATTGCTTTCTAACTCTGTTACGAGTGCCATCAAATTACACTCCTCAATTAGAGGAGAGAAGAGAGAGAGGGAGGAGAGGAGGAGCAGAAAGAGTCTGGGAGATGAGGGGAGTGCATCATCCTGCTGGCTGGCTGCTGCTGTGTGGGGTACTTCTGTTATTGATGCTTTACACTGGACTTAGAATGAGAGAGTTAGAGGGAAGAGATGGATGGATACTGGACTTCAGAAAATCCAGAATGGACAATTTAGTTTATTTTAGAGTAGGAATGCTTGCCTTTAGTTTTCTAAGACTTCACATGGAAAAGGGTGTCTTTAGAAAGCATAATCAGACTCAAATTTGAGTTTCCATTAGTTTCTCCTAATCCACTCTATCCCTCATTTTAAGCAGGAAGGTCAATTAAGAACCAATCTTCATTTACAAGCATATCCTTGCCAAGAGGGACAGCAACAATTTAACCTTCAGTGTAATGCTGATTAGGGTCACTGTCTACAATGTTCTCTGAAAGAGCAAGCTAAGATTGCATCGAAGGGAGCTTTTGCAAAGACGTTTGCATGAAATGAAATGCCTAGAGAGCAGGTGAAGTACAGTAAAGACAGAGGACAGGATGTGAGGATAACAAAGACAACACATCTGTGTATTCCTGAGCAGGAAACCACTTAACCCATCCTTGTGTGTGTGTGTACGTGTGTGTGCGTGTGTGTGTGTGTGTGCGTGCATTTGAGCAGTGAGGGGAAGACAGGATGTGATGTCACATCATCCTCATTCTCTTGGGCTGACAACATCCTGTGGGCCTGGGGTTCCCCATTGTGCTCTCTCACGCTGACAACCCCAATGTCTGGCACACGGTTCATTCCTACGAACCAAAACCACACAAAACTTCCTCTGCAGCTGTAATTTACTGACACAAGCAATCAATCAACAAACCAGCCAATTAATCAATCAATTGAATAAAATTTTGTATTTTTTAAATTTAATGTTTGATATAGCACCTTTTTGCGTCACTTTAAGTCAGCCATTAGTTCAACTACATCTTAATATTCACTCACCCCTCTACATTGTCTGAAAAACTCACCGTGTCCATTCAGCCCTGTCCACTCCATATTTGCCTTGTCACTAACCAGGCTTCCCTAAAATGGGAAGCCTGGGGAAGTTCCATGGCATAAATCAGCTAAACAGGGGCCGGAACCTAGTGTAAATCAGTGACGCCTCGCAACATGTCAAACCAAGCAAATGCCTTGCTTGGGCGGAGCTGTAAAGGTGCTCACCAGATCAGTACAATTAAGACAACACATTTCAACAAATCAAGCACTGTGGACAAAACCTTTTAGGACGTTTGCAGTACTCTAGTTTTCACAGTATTTCTCTGTTATTTTGAGCTGAGCTAAAGCTGCAGAAAGAGAGGAGATGGTCTGCAATGCTGGCTATATCAAAATGTTTTATATTTATGTATCTGAAGTGATATTTGACTGTAAAGACTAGCACGAGTGACATGAAGTAGCTAGCTGGCTACTAGCTAGTTACATTTCTCTGTTTGACCAAATACAATGGTACTTATCGGTAAACAAATAAACAACAGACTTTTAGCATGCTTAAAAAGAAGGGCACTCAACATTATACTGCACTGACACAAATGACTGATGATTGGTTGAAATCATTTGATAATAAGAAGATTGTTGGAGTTTACTATTAGATTTCTGTACAGCCTATGATATTATTGATCATGACCTGTTGTTGAGAAAAATATATGTGTTATGGCTTTTCAACCTCTGCCATATCGTGGAGTTATCTATCTAATACAACTCAAAAGCTTTTCTTTAATGGAAGTGTCTCTAATGTCAAACATGTAAAGTGTGGTTTACCACAGGGCAGCTGTCTAGGCCCTCTCCTCTTTTCTATTTTTACCAATGACCTGCCACTGGCATTAAACAAAGTGTCCATGTATGCTTATGATTCAACCATATATACATCAGAAAGCACAGCTAATGAAGTCACTGATACCCTTAACAAAGAGTTGCAGTCTGCTTTGGAATGGGTGGCCAGTAATAAACTCGTCCTGTAGATCTCTAAAACTAAGAGCATTGTATTTGGTACAAATCATTCCCTAAGTTCTAGACCTCGGCTGAATCTGGTAATAAATGGTGTGGTTGTTGAACAAGTTCAGGAGACTAAATTACTTGGTGTTACCTTGTTACTGTAAACTGTCATGGTCAAAACATATAGACTCAATGGATGTAAAGATGGGAAGAGGTCTCTCCGTAATAAAGAGATGCTCTGATTTTTTGGACACCACACTCCACAAAGCAAGTTCCCTGCAGGGTCTAGTTTGAACTTATCTTGATTATTGTCCAGTCATATGGTCAAGTGCTGCAAAGAAAGGCCTAGTTAAGCTGCAGCTGGTCCATCACAGAGCGGCACGTCTTGCTCTTCAATGTAATCAGAGGGCTAATATTAATACTATGCATGCCAGTCTCACTTGGCTAAGAGTTGAGGAAAGACTAACTGCATCACTTCCTAATTTGTTAAGAAACATGAATGTGTTGGAAATTCCAAATGGTTTGTGAAGTCAATTTACACACAGCACTGACACACACACACACCCCATCAGACATTCCACCAGGGGTCCTTTCACATTCCCCAGGTCCAGAAGGAAATGTACCGTATTACACAGAGCCATGAGTGCATGGAACTCTCTTCCATCTTATATAGCGCAAGTGAACATCAAACACCTCATGGCACAACTCCTCTCTTCCATGTGACCTACTTGTTGTGTGTATATACTGATCTGTATGTGTAACTGATAGATGCACACATACACTACATGTTAATGTTTTTAAATGTATGTTAATTGTAAAGTATTTTGTCTGTGAAGTATTTTTCGTTATACATCAGACCCCAGTAAGACTAGCTGTCACCATTGGCATCGGCTAATGGGGATACTAATAAATCAAATCAAATAAATAGCTAGCTAATAGGAAGTTAACTAGCTGATGACATTTAATTCCCTTAGCCAAACAGTGTGTAAAGTTAGCTAGTTAGGTAGCAGCTCAGTTGAGTTAGCCTACAAAGTGGCCTACTGTAGCTAGCTAGCTAATAATATATTGTTTTTTTACATTTAAATAATGTATTTACTTGAATATGTTGTCCCACTGCCTCTGTTCTTTGGGTCCTTACAAAAACAGAATACTGGGCAATCTTCACCATATTTTCACTGGTAGCAAAGCACAGCCAGCAGTCCTGTGGACGAATGGAGACAAGAAAAAAAGTGTGTTTGTCACCAGAGCGGTTTATATTGTGTTGTGACGTTTGACTTTACCTGCGTAATCCACTTTCAATTTCAATAAATATAAATCACATACTGTCGGCCACACTTAATAACTTGAAAATTAGCACTTGAACTAACACAACAACAACTATCCGGACGGGGAACAGTGACGCACATAACACACAGCGACCTTTCCACAGGCATGTGGGGGGGGTTGAAATTTAACATACAATCAAAATCATTGCTTCATTCAAACTGTTTTTGCAGTAGAAAATTCTCCAGACCTCCAATGGAGGCGTGACAATAATGTGATTTTGGAGGTATGGCAATGCAAGATTAACTCCATATGGACCCGGTCTGCTTTTCCCTGACCTCAAGTCCCCTCTCCAGAGGCCTAGGTCCACATACTCTAGCTGCTTTTACTTTATCTGCCCTGGCCAGTATCTCCCCAACCTGTTTTCTCTGTGTCTTGAACTGGGGTCACTATCAGTTTGTTATGAAGGAGAGAGAGGGTCCATGGATCCATCAAATTAGTGTCCTTGGGGATGGTTGAAAGACACGGTGTCACACTCAAATCATTCCCTCATATTTGTAAATGTGGAACATTTGGCAGACCATCTGTACTCTTTTGCAGTGAGATTGGCTTCAACAATAGAGCAAAGATGAACCACGTAAATGAATATTACCTCTCATCAGTTTAGGTAAAATAAAACCACACATGGGTTTGTTTGCATCTAATTATTTTGCTAAGATTGAAGTGTGTGAGAAGTGTGTGCTTAGATATACTGTGGGATGATGACATAAGAATGGTGGAAGATACAGTTAATTGACACCTCAGTATTACTCAATATCACATGTTTGTTTGTCTTGTGTAAGAGTTCTATCTTTGCCAGTTGAAGTTCTGTTGCAGGACAGCAAAAGCAGAGAAAACAGTATTGATTTAGAGGATTGCAATTGCCATAGCTAATGACCAAAAACACTCTCCACAGTTAGGAGTGTCGGGGGATGGGGATAGGGTTAGTTGGGGAGATAGGGGCGTGATGCCTAGAAGAGATGTTTTACTGGTAAAGGCGCACCCTTCCCGGAAGAGTCACAAAGCGATGGGGGGAGGAGGTACACAAAGAGAGGACTCACTGTTTCAGACAGCTAGGGGAGTCAGTCACACCTGCAGCAGATGAGTGGGCACAGTGGCATGGGCACGGGGCAGTAAACTACATCCATCCCACCCAGCCATTACCCCACAGGCACCACTCTGCACTACCTAGTACCTACCCTCTCTCAGTCTCTACTGAGTAACCTCTCCACTCTAATCACAACCACTTTGAACACAGTCAACACCTTAGCACAAGGACAGAGAGGAGAAAGACAGAGCGATGTGTTCCTCTGAATCTAAATCATTGAGCCTGAATCAATCCTGTTCTATTCTTCTCTGATTATATTGTTCTGTATACAACACCACCCCTATGTGCTGTATAGTATGTTTCTCTCCACATCTCCACAGCACCGCTTATGTGCAACAGATGTTTTGTCCCCTGCTGTTTTGAAGTGTTGTGATTTTCATTTAGTCGACCGCTCTGGGGCACGGACCTATCAGCAGGCGTCTAGTGTGGCGCACCGCGCTGCGTCTGGCAACCCAGGCCTTAAATAAACAAAGGGTCCCTGTAACACACCGAGCAACACATCATTCAACATTGAGAGAGAGAGTTGAAGAAAAATAAATCTCTCCACCAGCAGAAGGGCAGTAAAATTTCTACAGGGACTAACCATTCAATTCCAGTCATATACCAGTGGCTTCGCTCCAAAACAGGGTTACCAACCTACTTAGACATTATGGTGTATGTGAATGGGCCACACTTTGTGGGTTACATCCATTTACTCATTATAGGCCCGACTGTGAGACAGTAATAACGTAGAAGAATATGCAATTGAGAGCTTAAGACTCAATTCAAAATCTAAAATGCAGTTGAAAGTGTGTTGACATAATGGTACTATAGGCCTATACGAATGCAGTCCTTATGACGTAGTGTCGTAGTGACTGAATCAAAGCCATAGAAAGTCTTAAAATCTGTCTCATTCAACCCAAGGCGAAAGCTGTGTGCAGGTTCTACTTGTTATAGCACCTAAGGATATTTTATGTTTGACATGTGATATCAGTCTTCAGTTCCGTCTTCCCTTAAGGTAGGCCAGTTTCTACTACATTTGGAACATTATGGCCTTGACTTGACGAATTACACATCTCCATATCTTTACGTCTTCAAATGGGAAAATAGACAATAAATTATGTGTGTGTGTGTGTGTGTGTGTGTGTGTGTGTGTGCACGTACATCTGTGTGTCTTCCTGCATGTGTGTGTGCCCTTTATGACACTGCCATACAGATGTTTCCCAGCCTGCACCTCTCCGAGCAGAGGCATGTCCTGAACCTGGGCCCGCTGCCAGCACAGGAAGTGTCTTTGTTAACTCCTTGTGTTCTGGAAACGCTCAGGGAGAGACACAGCTAATAACCCACCTGTGCACCAAGAGTACAAAGCAGAGAGCGGGGAAGGTTTGCAGAGGAGGCTAAGGGTTAATCCTACAGTCACTGCCTTGTTCGCCCCAGCCAACTTCACTTGGCCTTCTACGGCTGGTGGCAAGAACCTGCACCTTAGACCAAAATTCACGCAGACAATGAGACAAGTTCAGAGTTGCGTAAGTGCTTTAGAATATATACAGCAGAGAGATTGATGGCCTGGAGATGGATGATATCTGTCCTCGTGAGAGAAGATCAGGATTATTACAAAACCAGCAGAACATTAGGGGGAGGCCAGAAAACCCTGAATGCTCCTTTTCTGGGAGATATTTTACTCTCTGCACACACAATGAAGTGACTGTAAAGCATATAGTGTGGTAAAGCATAGTGTGTGATGTGTAAGTGTCTGTGGATGCTTAATGCACATGTGTCTTAGTTAGAAGATGTGTATGTTTGTCTCACACATTGTGTGTGAGTGTGTGTATGCAAGGTGTTTTTTTGGAGACGTGCTCTGGCACATTTGGCTGTAATATTGCTCAGTTGGCATACTCACAGTCACAAATGATTAATTAACACCATCAAGGCCTGTGGTGTGTGTGTGTGTGTGTGCCTGTGTGTGTGTATGTGTGTGAGTATATGTGTGTGTGTGAGAGAGAGACAAAGATGAAAAACTGCTTCAAAGAGGGATGCAGACTTTTGTGAGGCTACATGTACTGTACATTGTGGGTTGATTGTCATAATGCACGATGTGTCGATTTGGCTATTTATCTTTCACTACTCTGTAAACCCATTTCAGATACGAAACTGTCTCTGTGTGTGTCTTCATAACATAATGAGAATACTGAATGTGACAGCAAACCTCTTTTAGTAGATGATGGTGAGCATATCCACTATGCTACAAAGCGCCGGCTTTGTCGTTCCAGTAAAGATAATATCGCTATTGTGATGAATAACAGAAAGCTGAAGTGTTTCAGTTGATCAGGCAGTCATTCTGTGGCTGAGATAGAAGCCACTTTGAGGTTAAACAGTCATTTGGAGCCACATGGAGCGCAGAGTTGCCTTGTGGACAAAAACCTTGTAACCCAAAACATGACAGTGTGACTATATATGGCTGTGAAGCAGCATGTTCACCACTATGGAAGTCCCCTCAATGTTTTTGCTGTGTGTTACGATAAGAAATACAAATCCTACCTCATTTAAATTCAAAATCACATTGTACATTTTTGTTGATTAGCTTTAAGCAAATTTAGCATATACACTACCGGTCAAAGTTTTAGAACACCTACTCATTTTCTTTATTTTTACTATATTCTACATTGTAGAATAATAGTGAAGACATCAAAACTATTAAATAACACAAATGGAATCATGTGGTAACCAAAAAAGTGTTAAACAAATCAAAATGTATTTTATATGTGAGATTCTTTAAAGCAGCCACCCTTTGCCTGACAGCTTTGCACACTCTTGGCATTCTCTCAACCAGCTTCACCTGGAATGCTTTTCCAACAGTGTTGAAGGAGTTCCCACATATGCTGGGCACTTGTTGGCTGCTTTTCCTTCACTCTGCGGTCCGACTCATCCCAAACCATCTCAATTTGGTTGAGGTTGGGGGATTGTGGAGGCCATGTCATCTGATGCAGCACTCCATCACTCTCCTTCTTGGTCAAATAGCCCTTACACAGCCTGGATGTGTGTTGGGTCATTGTCCTGTTGAAAAACAAATGATAGTCCAAATAAGCCCAAACCAGATGGGATGGTGTATCACTGCAGAATGCTGTGGTAGCCATGCTGGTTTAGTGTGTCTTGAATTCTAAATAAATCACAGACAGCATCACCAGCAAAGCACCCCCACACCATAACACTTCTTCTTCCATGCTTTATGGTGGGAAATACACATGCAGAGATCATCCAGTCACCCACACCGCGTCTCACAAAGACACAAGAGGTTGGAACCAAAAAATTCCAAATTGGATTCCAGACCAAAGGACAAATTTCCACCACTCTAATGTCCATTGCTCGTGTTTCTTGGCCCAAACAAGTCTCTTGTTATTATTGGTGTCCTTTAGTAGTGGTTTCTTTGTAGCAAATTGACCCTGAAGGCCTGATTCACACAGTCTCCTCTGAACAGTTGATGTTGAGATGTGTCTGTTACTTGAACTCTGTGAAGGATTTATTTGGGCTGCAATTTCTGAGACTGGTAACTCTAATGAACTTATCCTCTGCAGCAGAGGTAACTCTGGGTCTTCCATTCCTGTGGCGGTCCTCATGAGAGCCAGTTTCATCATAGCGCTTGATGGTTTTTACGACTGCACTTGAAGAAACGTTCAAAGTTCTTAAAATATTCCGTATTAACTGACCTTCATGTCTTAAAGTAAGGATGACTGTCGTTTCTCTTTGCTTATTTGAGCTGTTCTTGCCATAATATGGACTTGGTCTTTTACCAAATAGGGCTATCTTCTGTATACCCCCCCTTCCTTGTCACAGCACAACTGATTGGCTCAAATGCATTAAGAAGGAAAGAAATTCCACAAATGAGCTTTTAAGAAGGACACATGTTAATTGAAATGCATTCCAGGTGACTACCTCATGAAGCTGGTTGAAAGAATGCCAAGAGTGTGCAGAGCTGTCATCAACGCAAAAGAAGAATCTCAAATATAAAATATATTTTTTGTTTTTTGTTTAACACTTTTTTGCTTACTACATGATTCCATTTGTGTTACTTCATAATTTTGATGTCTTCACTATTATTCTACAATGTAGAAAATAGTCCAAATAAAGAAAAACCCTTGAATGAGTAGGTGTTCTAAAACTTTTGACCGGTGTACATTAGATGGTTGGTTTGATGTTTAATGGCTTGCCAACTACATTTTGAGTAAACTGCTTCCAAGTATCGCTACATTGGTGTCAAAATTGTGATAATCCACTGGGCCATTGACTTGCAAGGGGTCATTTGACAGAGGACAGCGATATCTCTGGATCTCCTATTTAAAGGAGTTGAGTGTCACAAATTGGACAGCCAGTATAGAGTATAATTGAAAGCTCATTGCTTGACTTGAGAAAACCAAAGCGTATGAGGGCCACACAAACACTAACATTTATGATATCATTTTTTTAAAATGAGCTCTTAGACTGTGGTGTCACACCTGAATGAGAGGGTTGTTTCTTTTATCCATGGCCAACTCTGGATCCTCTGATCCTGTTTAGACCGATCATAGCCGGAGGGCTGGGGCGACCAGAGGGGTTGGGGCGGCAGTGTTGGGGGGAGAGAGGGGGGCGGGATGCCTTTATGGATGGGAACATAAAAGTTAACAACAGGGTGAGCAACACTGTAATCCTAACCCAAATCACCCTGGCACTGTTACACTGAGCCATATACAGTGTATAATGATACATGTGGGGTGTTTCACCACTGTGATGTGATGTGTAGTACAGTGATATCATATTGTGTGTAGTTTAGTGTCAACCAGGTTAACAGTATGCTAACAGTATGAGACGGTCGATGAGAATGTCACATTGGTACAGATGCTGAGGTTTATGTGGGTATTTACACGTGCGTAATATCATTATCACCAAACAATATGATTTGTTTCTCAAACTCAAATCACTTAACTAAATTAAGCTCAGTCTGTACAGTGTGTAGCCAATCAAGGGTTGGGCCATTGCCGTCACTGGGACAATTGTGTCTGTGAATTTCATGGGCAGCCGTTTCTGAGTGCATCAACTCTCTGAAGTCTTTAATACTCGCACAAGAAAACTAGGTTGGTTTGGCAAAGAAATCCCTCCATTAAAATTCATTAAATTCATAGAAAAATGTGCTGACAGTTTGCCTTTGAGAGAGTAAATTGACTACAGTGGTAGTTTATAGTTGTTTCAATCAATTTAGGTCTTTCCAAACATATCCATTCACCACTGGAACATGAAAACACAAACCTAAAATAAATGACACAAAACGAAGGAATTAGGAACAAGGAATGACTCATCTCTATTTGGTTTAATTGAGCAATAACTGATTTATTACGACTCAAGTTTGTGTCTGTTACAACAAAAAGTCTGTATTGTGCCAGACTTATCAAAGGTACAAGTCAAAGTCAACCTGACTGTCATCTGAGGTGACCAAAGTAGCTCTACAAAGTCCTATAACCCCGGCTACTGATTGTATTTATTTGAAAGATAGGGATGCAATACATTTATAGCTTGTTTCCTAGGTTAGGAATTAGTGCTACTTTTTAGGATGACAATATAAATGAATTGAATGTATATGCCTTATTTGTTTTCACCATCGAGGATCACTTTGGAAACAGATGTTTTAATTAATACTTTAAAGAGCTATCCTCTGGGTCCGTGTTGTACATATTGTTGTATATGTCTGTTAAACCAAATAAATCCAAACCAATGACTGATTTCCTGTGCTTGGGAGTTGACCTGACCCAGTTCAGTGAGGTGGAGATGTGATGTGTGCTTCGCTGAAGAGGCTTTCTAATAACCTAACAGCAGGCAGGCACTCAACTCATTGATAGCACACACTTCCTGTGGCAGGATTTCCCTTATTTGGAGATCAAGGTGAGGTTCATATGAACCAGATCTAGAGATGTGTCTCATATCTGTGAGGAAAGGGTGTATGATCTAGGTCAAATAAAGAGCAGTTAGTGATTGGTGACACTACTGCTGTGAGGGGGATGAAGGGTGACATTGTGGGACTGATGGATGGATTGATGGACAGATGGATGAAAGGACTCAGCCATTTAAAGTCCATGAGGTGTGCTTGCACCCCCTTTGACCAGTTCTGTTGATCTCTAGCTGCCTGTTGACCAGGCTGGCTGCTGAGGGCAGCCTTGGCACGGTGCACCCTCTCTACGTCTCTCCACATGCAGTCCCACTCTGACGGAGGTTTTTCTAGCCCCCTTTTATTTTTCCCCTGAAATGAAGGGAACAGGAAGCTGAGGCCAATTAGCACCACATAATGATTAAATAAATAAGGCTGAAGAAAAATAAAAACTAAACTAGAGAGAGAGAGAGAGAGGGATGGATGGAGGGAAAGAAATACACAAAAATCAATGCCATCCAGACGGTACTTCTCAGTGCTGCTGTAATTCTTTTGGCAGGTGGACAAGCGATTTCATTTGCACCTTTATTGTAGAGAAAACATGGCCAGGGAAATGAAAACATTATACTGTGGAGGTGGATGTGTGTTGGACGGCAGACAAGAGAAAGCTGTGATTTACAGAGAAACAGTACATTTGCAGGCAGCGCCGCTTCACGTTACGGGGACACATACATCTCACACTCACTCCTGCTGCCAGACACAAACAGGAAAACAGAAGAAATACACAGAGAAAGGTCATTTATGTGTGTTTGTGTGTGTGTGTGTGTGTGTGTGTGTGTGTGTGTGTGTGTGTGTGTGTGTGTGTGTGTGTGTGTGTGTGTGTGTGTGTGTGTGTGTGTGTGTGTGTGTGTGTGCGTGTCAGTTTAAAAGCACACTGCTAGGGATATGCCAAAAAAGGTAGCCAAATTTGCCCCAAAAGGACCATTTGGTTTGGAGCTGTTCTAAACATGCAGGTCAAAAACACTACTTCATTACACTTCTGGAGAATAAAAGGAACAACACCACCCAAACCTCAATGGATACAGTAACCCCCCCTATCCCCCTGTGACCCCTAAGCTTTACTCACCTGATTCCACACTGTTTGAAAACACCTTCAACTCACTCCACTACAAAGTATAGATGTGAGTGAATCTAAGTACAGGTTTGAGAAAGATTCACTTTGAAATAGAGAAAACAGAAAGGGAACTCGACTCTCTCTCTCTACACACAGAGAGAGGCTCCGCACCCTGCCATGCTCCCCCACTCTCTGCTCTGCCTACCAGGAGAGGAGCACTGTGCTACAAGACTAATCGAAGCAGACGTGATGTTTGTCTTCACAGGGACTGTGATTTGAGCCGGGGCCAAACGCTGGAGCATCAGGGGGCAGGGCCCCTCCAGGCCACGGCAGCTCTAAGATTACCTCCACTAGCTTACATCTTCACTAGCCTCCCCTTCCTCCCCTTCTCCATCCCTTCCTCCACTCTTTTCTCCCTCTATACATGAGGCCAATTTGTTGTGGCAGGCGTGCGTCTCGGGGTCCAGATCTTGTTACACAAATTTGGTTTTGCCGCAGGATTTTGGGCCCCATCCAGACCAGATATGAGAGGCAGAGTGTATCTCTGAGGAATGCTAGGCAGGGAAAGACATGATACGGGCTGTTCTGTTTGAGATTTAATAGGGAGGCCTTGTGTGCTGTACAAACAGCATAATCTGCAGGCTATAACGTTACAAATCACTTACTAAGTACTGCCTGAATATTGTTCCACTGTGTCTAACGGATCAAGTGACAAAAAACTGGCCCAGAACTAAAAGAATTAGGGGGAAATTAAATTAAATTAATTGCTAGACTTATTATTATGGCATGTGCATCCATATGTTGGCTGAAGTAAACAATTTGCAGTGATACTCTTGCGATTATAACAATTTATTAGAATTACCAGCAAAAAATGATAACAGAGTGAATCTTTATTCCAGAATCAACCTCTTCCTCTGTGACAGCCCCACGATGCCCACTCTTACCCTGACTTAGAGCCTGGTTTAGCCAGCTAAAACCACAGAACCAGGATTAGCTAACAGAATACTCATCCTTTCCTGGAGGAAATCCTAATGCATTCTCTAACATGGACAGGCAGGCCATTGGGTTTTGTGTTCAGGAGGAAGGGAGGCTGCGTTGGTTTATACAGGCCTGCATTTATCTGTCCTACTGTCGATTTAGGTCTTTAGGGTTTCTGGGTTTAGTCTGGGTGGGTTGGGGGGTTAGTGGGGGGAGAGCGTGGTCAACAGGGCCGTCCGGTGATAAGCATCTCCAGGCTTGTCATTGTAGGCTTGGTGGTGGTGACGGAAGGGTTAGCCATTAGTAATGACATAACTGGTGTGTTTTATGGGTCCTAGAATAGAGTATGGCCTTTGACATGACAGAAGCATATTGGAGAGAGACAGATAGAGATGGACATGCTCTCAGACTGAGCAGAAGGGTCTATCTAGGGGAGAGAAGTAGAATATGTAATATTAAAATGTACATGCCTGTATTGAGGCAAATCTTGATACTGACATTATTAGAGAAACTTAGCTTGTATTAGCTAGATACTCTAGGTCCAATCATACTGTACAAGGGACACAGATAAACCTTATAGTACCACAGTACTCAGTGGCAGGGCATCAGGTATAGGCCAGCCAGTCCCCTCCTACAGAGGTCTGGGCGTTGGGGCTGAGAAAAGAGGGCAGAAAAAGCCCTTTAGAAAGTAAACAGACACAGAATTGAAGAAACAAGGAAGAGGGAGGCATCTGAGGCATGTGGGCATTCTGGGAATGTCAGCTCGGACAAACAAAGAGTGGCTGTGATTGGACAATAAGTATGAATCAGACCTCTCTGGGAAAAGAATACAGGATTGTGACCCAAGTATTTTCCCCACAGACCTTAGGTAGAGACTTGTCAATGTGTTTCATTGGCAGACCTTTCAGTGTTTGGGTGGTGAGGGGGAAGACAGTGTTTGAGTGGCGATACACTGGGTATCCATTGCGTATGAATTTTATCTGGTTTGAAATGGCAGGTCGCTAGTTGCATACCAATGACTTCAAATACACGAAGGAGACTTTTCTTCTTTACTGTGGCTACTGTACGCCTCTTGGCGATGGATGTGCCTGACGCACTAGGACCCACTTCCAGTCTATGTAGTGAACGTAACCTGACATAGACATTCATAAGGCTTTATGTAAGCTGCTTTGAGAAGACTGTAACATATAGAAATCATGGGATAAAACTGTGCTGAAAATGTAACATATTACTGGCATTAACATGCTAGGCTATACTTATGATGCTGTTACATAGGCTGACAGGCAGGATTTAAGAAGATCTGTATTTCTCCCCTGGACTCTTAAACATCTCATTTTCCATTAACATAAGACCCAGAGCAGCGCGTGTCAGTGGAGGATATAAATCTACAGTTTCCCCTCCCCCCTATACACGGCCCCTCAGCCTCTCAGCCTCAGTGGAGGAGTGGAACAGGACACCTTCCAAAAAGAGACACTCACTGCTTAACACTCCAGAGTATAAAGACTACTCTACTCATATAGTCATTGGCTCAAACACATATCTAGAAAATACTTAGGACCTTTACTTAAGCTCAAACCAAACCAAATTAATATGGCACTGACATCTACTGTATATTGTGTACCTCTGAAGACTCTGCAGAATGATTAAGTAGCTTTTTCAGAGTGTTCTCAAACCCCAGAATTATTACCAATACTAAATCATGCCCAGAGTTTAGCTTGACCCCCATGATTTTCTGGATTCTCAAAACCCAAATCTAGCTCCATCCCCAGCCTCCAAACCTACCCTCTTCCTCAGCCCCATCCTCAACTCCAACTCTATTCCCATCCAGAACACCAGCTCAGCGCCAACCCCACTCTAAAACCTGAGATTAAACCCTTGACATTTCAGTTTGTCAGTTATGTGTACACCGAAGGTGGAAAGCTTCAAATTCCTTGGCGCACACATCACTAACAAACTGAAATGGTCCACCCACACAGACAGTCCACCCACACAGACAGCAACAGCACCTCTTCAACCTCAGGAGACTGAATAAATTTGGCTTGGCACCTAAAACCCTCACACATTTTTACAGATACACAATTGAGAGCGCCCTGTCGGGCTCTATCACCACCTGGTACGGCAACTGCACTGCCTGGAACTGCAGGGCTCTCCGAGGGTGGTGCGGTCTTCCCAACACATCACCTGGGGCAAACTACTTGCCCTCCAGGACACCTACTGAGCCCGATGTCACAAGAAGGCCAAAAAGATAATCAAGGACAACAACCACCCACGCCACTGCCTGATCACCCCGCTATCATCCAGAAGGTGAGGTCAGTACAGGTGCATCAAAGCTGGGACCAAGAGACTGAAAAACAGCTTCTATCACAAGGCCATCAGACTGATAAATTGCCATCACTAGCACCTTAGAGGCTGCTGCCCTATATACATAGACTTGAAATCACTGGACACTTTAATAATGGAACACTAGTCACTTTAATAATGTTTACATATTTTGCAATACTCATCTCATATGTATACACTGTATTCTATTCCATTCTACTGTGTTTTAGTCTATGCCGCTCTGACATTGCTCGTCCAAATATTTGTACATTCTTAGTTCCATTCCTTTACTTTAGATTTGTGTGTATTATGTGTATTGTTGTGAAATTTGAGATATTACTTGTTAAATATTACTGCACTGTTGGAGCTAGAAACACAAGCATTTCACCACACCCGCAATAACATCTGCTAAACATGTGTATGTGACCAATAACATTTGATTTGCCCCAACTCCAACCCCAGCCCTAGCTCCAGCTCCAAACTCCAAGATTCAACCCCAGCCTCAGCCCCAACCCCAGCTCCAGTCAGCCAGGCAATCATTAGCCATGGGTCCCTGTGTGGATGGGCCTCACACATGCAGGCACCAGGCAGTGATGGATGACTCCTCTCAGCCATCTCTCCTGTGGCAGGAGGGGGCAGGCTGCTCCTCCACTGCCACCAGCTGCCTGCTGTCTGATCTCCACCAACGTTGACACACTATCATCCAGGGAATGAGGGATTTTAAGGGGGGGATCCGGAGCACTAAAAGGGGGTATCTGTGGCTGTTAACTGGGTGTCCTGGGTCTTTTTAATGGGTGTCTGGTTCCTTTCCCTCATGGGGATACTGAGCAAACTAGAGAAGAGAGCTAGATGGAGTCCTGTGGGTCTCCTTAGGTTCTGGTGGTCAGAGACCGACTTCCATGTTTCCAATTTGAAACCGATATAAATAGATCTGCTGGGAAGGAGAACTTCATTGAGGATGAGGGAGAAGCCCCCCCCCCTCCCCAAACACACACCATTTCTCTCTCTCTCTTATGCACATAGATGTTAATTTCCCATCAAGCCATCTCTTTCTTGATACAAATAGACACTGATTATGTTAATCAAATTCTTTCTTTCTCCAACACTGATGTAATACTTCATAATAAGATTCTGCGTGTTCTGGTGAGCATTATTTGTGGTGGTCCCTCCAGCCCCAGGACAGTGGGCCTCCCAGGGTGGCTCTGTGTAGTGTGGGGTGGAGGCGTGCAGAGGCATACACTCGCACTGGGAGAGCTGGATATAGAACAGTAGAACACTGCAACATAGAGGATCCACAGTCAGTACCTCCAGAGGAGTTACACACCCCACACACACACACTGTCCCAGAGGTCTCTCTGCCTGTTACCCATTGGTTATTACACACTCGTCAGTACTGTTCGTCCTCTATGGTCTCAGTGGAGGCATCAAACATGGAAGTGAACTGTCCCATTTGTGAATTTAGAGATATTGTTCGGAACAATTTGTCTAGGTCTAGGATGTTGTTTTGTAACCATTGCAATGTTTTATAACTGTCACGTAATGAATGGTAAAGGATCCCTGGCTGATCTCAACCAAGGGATAATATTCTGAGATACATGATATTAACCTGTTAAACCAGATGGACTCTGATACAGAACATGCTGTACCTCACCATGGTCGGGGTGAGATGGGGTTAATTAACATCAGTTAGGGGTGGTGGAATAGTACAGGGTATTAGGTCAAGCCTCATCTTAAACCTCACCCCGGCACATTGCATCGCACACGTGTGTGCAAACACACACACACACACATATACATATACATACACACTCACAAACACACACATTCTATGGTCATTAAGCATTTTCTCATTAGCAGTGAATGGGGCTTGATCAGTTGGGAGTCAACACCATCCATCCAGCAGTCCACAGGGACTTGGAGGAGGTAAGGGGGAGGAGGATGAAGACCAGCCAGTCAATTAGATAGTCTTTAGGGCTGGATGGGTCTGCTGAGGGGGTCACATTTGGACACATCTGCCTTCCGTGGCAGATTTCTACTGCCCTCCCCCAGATAGACACTTCTGCTCAGTCTGAGAGCGTGTCCATCTCTCGCTGTCTCTCTCCATACATCCTTAAGAAAAGACACCTCTTCTCCATCACTCTTGTACAGTCCATGGTCCCATATAAATGACCTCATTTATATCACATTGTGTCCCTGTAATGCTGCGATTCAGACCAGAGTTTGAGACTGGTGTAGAGCTGTTAGTGCTATTTTGCAATGCATTGGATACGCATATATATATATGTAGATATGTTGATCTACATCAGGGTACAACCAAATGCATTTCATCATTGTCAAATAAATGTCTCTCTAATGTGCACAAATTGTATCACTGCCCCGTATCCACCATTGCCCTTTATCCATATGGCCTGTGTCAGAAAAGCCAGGCCTGGAAAGACTTGCCGGTGTCTTCACTACCGTAGTCGTGACAGCTGGGCCAGTGACGTCAACATATTGAGAACAATAGAGTTGTGATGTGGGGTGTGTGTTCTGAAGTGTGAAACCTGCAGTAGTGTGTTTGCTGCGGGACCAGCAGGATAAGCGGGCACCCTCTTCAGAAGAACAAGCTCTTGATGTGATCACTGCCGTAATGACAAACTGGCTATTGGCCTTTAGCTCGGTCATGATGATGCTAAAGAGCTTGTGGAAATTTGAACTAACATTAGATGTGGTTTAGAGGATGACTCTCTGGACTGAATCTAAAAGAAATGTAGCCTAAATTAGATTAGAGAGTTCATTTTCTTGTCACGTCAGTTGGTATCTCGCTTGTCTCAGAAAATGATCCACTTTTTCATCTTCATCTCGACTGTCCTCCATTTTCCATAGAGCTTCGAGTCTAAGCAAAACATTTAGGAGGAAGAAGAGAAATCAGATGGGGGAAAAGAGGAGAAAAGAAAACATATAAACTAAACGCACAGTAAAACATGCTGTAAATAGAAGCTGGGTCCAAAGTTATATGAGGTGTTGGTTGAATAGCAATAGGACAGCAGTGGCGTAGGTTCGGTGAGGCCTGAGTGAGTGAATGGGTTGGAAAATGGGCTGCAGGACTTCAGATTATCCTGAGGTGACACCAGTTCTTTTAACAACATTCTCAGATGTCTGGACTGGCCAGACTGTGGAGGGGAGGGGGTTGAGGCAGAGCCAGTACCCATCAACAGACACTGCTGCTGGGCATCGGCCTTACAGGCTCCGGCCTCCTCCTCCACTTCATGCCTCACAGAGAACCATGAGCAGACTGGGCCTGGTCGCTGCCAAGGCACCCCATCTCCACCGTCCACTAGGGAGGTTTTGAAGACAATGGAGTAAAGAATGAGGAGGTAAGAGGATGACAAAGATGAAAGTGAACAAGGTGAGGGAAAGAGAATGGGAGTAGGTAGAAAGAGAGGAGACGGAACAGACAGGAGGATGATGATGTAAAATCATGGACAGGATGAAGAAGAGGATAAGGAAGAGGAGGATGATAATGAGGTGGCAAGAGGGGGAGGAGGCTGAGACATACGATGAGGAGGAGGACAAATAGAAAGAGAGGGAGAGAGAGAGAGAGAGAGAGAGTCAGAGAGTTGGCCAGACCAGTACCCGCTGAGATGGCTCCAAACCACTGCCTCTCCAGAGGAAAATGTTTTCACCATCCTCTAAGTGCCCATTAACTGTCTATTCCCATTCCAGCCGATCTCTGCACCACGCTCCGGCTCAGTGGGAGTTGTGGCCGGAGCCGCCGTATTCCAGGGAGGCCGAGTCTAAGCCTTAGCCGAGAGCTGGAGAGAGAGAGAGGGAGAGAGGGAAAGAGGGAAAGAGGGAAAGAGGGAGGGAGAGATATTTGTGTGTGTGTGTGTGTGTGTGTGTGTGTGTGTGTGTGTGTGTGTGTGTGTGTGTGTGTGTGTGTGTGTGTGTGTGTGTGTGTGTGTGTGTGTGTGTGTGTGTGTGAGAGAGGGAGGGGCGACTTTGTTGGTCTTTGTGTGTGTGTAGCCAGGTCGGGCCGCTAGCCTTCCTGAACTAGGTCAGTTCTTACACGAATCTATTCTGCAGATGCTTAAATTCAGAGCAACTTTCCAACTACGGTTATTGATGGGGGTTTTTGGCTTTGGATGTAAATGTACTTGTAGTGAATGTACACTTTTCCTCATTTGATGGGTTTGTTTTGGACATGACACTGGAAATCCAACATAATATTTCAACATAATGTGCTCTGAAATGAATAAATAGTCAAAGCCTGCTTGAGGGACACTATGATGACAAAATCAAAGAATGGATAGTGTAAAATAAAAAATAGAGAGGGACAGTAAGGTTTTCCTGGGGAGAGGATGGAAAGGCATTCTGCTCAACATAGTCTATTTACAAGCGCCGGAGGAGTATCCACTTCCTGCCATCTCCATCATACATGGGAGCGTCTGAGGGCAAGAGAGATCGCACCCCAATTAGGACCTGATAACTAATCAATAGGCTGCATATTCCTAGAGGAGGATGTAAAGGACTGGGCCCCTGGGAACACCACTTTAAATTACTCTGCTGTCGATGCTGAGAGACAGAGGCTCTGATGGCGAAGAGAGGGAGAGAGAGGCAGAGAGTAACGGGCGGGTGAGGGAGTGAGGGAGTGGAGGAGTCAGGGAGGGAGAGGGAGAGGGAGAGGGAGAGGGAGAGGGAGAGACGAAGGCAGAGAGAGAAGAAAGGATTATGAAGAGAAAGAGAAAGAGAAAGGGGGTCAGAGAGGAGGAAGATTCCAGGCGGTAGTCTCAGCCTCCTAGCCTGAACCCTATAGTCTTATTCCAGGGGGTGATCTCAGCCTCCTAGATTGAACCCTATAGTCTTATTCCAGGGGTTTGATCTCAGCCTCCTAGCCTGAACCCTATAGTCTTATTCCAGGGGGGGGGATCTCAGCCTCCTAGCCTGAACCCTATAGTCTTATTCCAGGGGGAGGATCTCAGCCTCCTAGCCTGAACCCTATAGTCTTATTCCAGGGGGTGATCTCTGCCTCCTAGCCTGAACCCTATAGCCGTATCCCAGGGGGTGATCTCAGCCTCCTAGCCTGAACCCTATAGTCTTATTCCAGGGGGAGGATCTCTGCCTCCTAGCCTGAACCCTATAGTCTTATTCCAGGGGGGGAATCTCAGCCTCCTAGCCTGAACCCTATAGTCTTATTCCAGGGGGGGAATCTCTGCCTCCTAGCCTGAACCCTATAGTCTTATTCCAGGGGGTGATCTCAGCCTCCTAGCCTGAACCCTATAGTCTTATTCCAGGGGGGGAATCTCTGCCTCCTAGCCTGAACCCTATAGTCTTATTCCAGGGGGTGATCTCAGCCTCCTAGCCTGAACCCTATAGTCTTATTCCAGGGGGGAATCTCAGCCTCCTAGCCTGAACCCTATAGTCTTATTCCAGGGGGGAATCTCAGCCTCCTAGCCTGAACCCTATAGCCGTATCCCAGGGGGTGATCTCAGCCTCCTAGCCTGAACCCTATAGTCTTATTCCAGGGTGGGATCTCAGCCTCCTAGCTTGAACCCTATAGTCTTATTCCAGGGGGAGGATCTCTGCCTCCTAGCCTGAACCCTATAGTCTTATTCCAAGGGGGGATCTCAGCCTCCTAGCTTGAACCCTATAGTCTTATTCCAGGGGGAGGATCTCTGCCTCCTAGCCTGAACCCTATAGTCTTATTCCAAGGGGGGATCTCAGCCTCCTAGCCTGAACCCTATAGACTGTGTGGAGTGAGTAACGGCTGGGCAGGCGGATGGAGGCAGTTACCACCATGGCCGGACTGGGCAGGCAGGAGGCAGGAGTAGACCACAGGGTAAGGACAAAACAGTGGAAACAGGAATGGCCCGTGCCCACCCCTCCAACCCGATACCTTTATTTATTTATTAACTATACCACTCCAAAACCACAGATATGAAGGAAAATAACTAGATTGCCCAAGATTTAGTGTGACTGTTTTTGAATTCAAGCTCTTACCCTCAATATAGGTTTGGTATATATTTCTAGAGACACATCAGCTTCTTTCCACAATGTTGCCTGAGGACTAGTAAGTTTAAACACGTTGCAGTAGTGTGTCCTGGTGTACAATGCTGAGCTTCTCCTATATGTATTATTTTGTAAATATATTCTGTTAACAGTTCACTAAAGTGTATTGTAATGTACTGGCTGCCTACTTTTCATCTTACATTTTTTAATCCCACTACGGTTTCACAAATCAAAAGTACTAGCGGATTAACACTGTTATAAAATGGTATTTTACACAAAAAATTATTCAAATAATGATTACAAAAAGCATCTCTTGGGACAAAATGAAAGGCGATTCCCCCTCAGTTAAACACACGTATCAATGAGCCTACCCTTTAAGTATTGTAATTAGTACTGCCTAGTTTTTATCTATCTTTCTTCTCCTTTTCTTCTTGCTCTGGTGATTGTCATATCAGAGGCAATCGATAGTTTAAAGAATCATTCTAAGCCCTTCCTTATCAAAGCATGGCGCTGTGGATCTCCATCCGGTCCACCCTATACCCGATGGATAGATTAGTCCTGTCGACTATTCCTCTCAATCAAGGGGCTCTCAGAGGGGGCCGGTCCACTGTCAAATTGGGTTGGATCAAAGGGGAGCATTTCAAAGCATACTGGCTTTAAGAATACAGTCAAAGAGAAAGATGGGAACTATAATGTGGGAGTTAGGACTGTGGGTTGGTTGGATGGAGCAACTGTATAATGTTCACTGTCTTTTTGTGGACCACTACCTCAGTGTACCCATTCTAAATCATGCTACCACTCACATTCAGTTGTTGTCTGAAAACACAGTGTCAAGCTGTTTTTCTATGTACTTATCACAGTCGGTCTAATGCTGGCACTATTGCAGCTCCTGAGAGAGTGTATGAAGCCGTTGCAAATTGTGACCCATGTGTGGTCTTCTAACCTCACCCTTATTCCCAATCAATGAATGGAAAAAGAATGGACAAAGCCATCGATCACGTGACACCGTTCATTCCAACATTCAGACTCAATAGTGCATTTGAAACCCAGGAAGTCTTACTAAGGAGGCGTCTCATGGAGACATAACAAGCACAGTCTGACCCCCCTCATTGAATACAGCCCCCCCTCATTGAATAACTCTTCAGGCTGCCATTAGCAACTAAATTGTACTTATAACTTCTTCTGCGTGAGATTTTAAAATAATCACTTCAATTTTTTTTCTTTATTCACATGAAGATTGCCATTTTTCCATTCACTATAATAGGGGATCCTGGGTTCTGCTAACAATGCCTGCAGTACCGCGGTCGGCCTTGGCTTCAATGAGAGTGGGCAGTCGTTCTACCTTGTTGACACTCTTGTCTTGAAATTATCCTGCATATGAATGAAATGTAATTGGACACAATAATTTCATGCAGTACACATTCATTGTAGGCAGAGGTTTGAAGTCCACATCATTTTTCTTATTATTTTGTATTCTGACAATATGTCTATGCATATTCAGGTTAATGAAAGAATGAAAAGTGTTACTAAAACACAAATCAATTGGTTTGACTTCTCATCCTTTGATGCCACGTAATCCATGTCTTAGTGTGAGGATGTAGAGAGTAAAGCATGGGCATATTGAGAAGGTTTGGGTTCTTCTAGTAGTAGCGCAGCATTAAGCTCTTTAGCTATCAGAGTTAATGAAGTAATGGGTTGTGTGTGTGTGTGTGTGTGTGTGTGTGTGTGTGTGTGTGTGTGTGTGTGTGTGTGTGTGTGTGTGTGTGTGCGCTGACACATGCTTGTGTGTGGGCGTGCATGTGTACAGTACCATTCAAAAGTTTGGACACAAATCAGATCAAAATCAAATTACATTTTATTTGTCGAATACACGTGTTTAGCAGATGTTATTGCGGGTGTAGCGAAATGCTTGTGTTTACAGTGCAGTAATATCTAACTATCTAACTATCTATCTAGCAATTTAACAACAATACACACAAATTTAAAGTAAAGGAATGGAATTAAATATTGGGGCGAGCAATGTCAGTGCGGCATAGACTTAGATACAGTAGAATAGGATAGAATACAGTATATACATGTGAGATGAGTAATACAAAATATGTAAACATTATTAAAGTGATTAGTGTTCCATTATTAAAGTTGCCAGTGATTCCAAGTCTATGTATATAGGGCAGAAGCCTCTAATGTGCAAGTGATGGCAATTTAACAAAACTGAACAGTCTGATGGCCTTGAGATAGAAGCTGTTTTTCAGTCTCTCGGTCCCAGCTTTGATGCACCTGTACTGACCTCGCATTCTGGATGATAGCGGGGTGAACAGGCAGTGGCTCGGGTGGTTGTTGTCATTGATTATCTTTTTGGCCTTCTTGTGACATTGGTTGCTGTAGGTGTCCTGGAGGGCAAGTAGTTTGCCCCCGGTGATGCGCTGGGCAGACAGCACCACCCTCTGGAGAGCCCTGCTTTTGCAGGCAGTGCAGTTGCCGTACCAGGCGGCGATACAGCCCTACAGGATGCTCTCAATTGTGCATCTGTAATAGTTTGTGAGGGTTTTAGATGCCAAGCCAAATTTCTTCAGCCTCCTGAGTTTGAAGAGGTGCTGTTACACCTTCTTCACCACACTGTCAGTGTCAGTTGACCGTTTCAGTTTGTCAGTGACATGTACGCCGAAGAACTTGAAGCTTTCCACCTTCTCCACTGTGGTCCCATCGCTGTGGATAGGGGGGTGCTCCCTCTGCTGTTTTATGAAGATCAACTTCTTTGTCTTGTTGACATTGGGTGAGAGGTTATTTTCCTGCCACCACGCTCCCAGGGTCTCAACATTGTTGGTAATCAAGCCTACTACTGTTGTGTTGTCTCAGTCATTATGACTGAGTTAGAGGTGTGCGAGGACACGCAGTCATGGGTGAACAGGGAGTAGAGGAGGGGGCTGAGCATGCATCCTTGTGGGGCCTCAGTGTTGAGTATCAGCAAAGTGGAGGTGTTTTTTTTCTACCTTCACCAACTGAGGAGGCCCGTCAGGAAGTGCAGGACCCATTTGCACAGAGCGGGGTTCAAACCCAGGGTCTTAAGCTTAATGATGAGCTTGGAGGGTACTATGATGTCGAATTCTGAGCTATAGTCAATGAACAGCATTCTTACGTAGGTATTCCTCTTGTCCAGATGGGATAGGGCAGTGTGCAGTGTGATTGGGATTGCATCGTCTGTGGATCTATTGGGGTAGTAAGCAAATTGAAGTGGGTCTAGGGTGTCAGGTAAGGTAGAGGTGATATGATCCTTGACTAGTCTCTCAAAGCACTTCATGATGACAAAAGGGAGTGCAACAGATTACTCACCGCGGACTCTAAGAATGTTTTTCTTTTAACGAGTCCGACGAGAAGGATATACTGCTTTCACTGGAACAGGCTCAGATCCCCGTAATTTGCTTGAAGAAAAGACGCAGGACAAGGGGCCGCAGATCGGGTTGCCTTCTGAGAATCTGTAGGCGAGCGAGTAAACTCCCACTGCCATCCGTTCTTCTTGCTAACGTGCAATCATCGACCTACGATTAAGATTATCCTACCAATGGGACATTAAAAACTGTAATATCTTATGTTTCACTGAGACATGGCTAAACGATGATACGGATAATATAGACCTGGCGGGATTTTCCATGCACCGGCAGAACAGAGAAGCTACGTCTGGTAAGACGAAGGGTAGGGTGTGTGTGTCTATTTGTCAATATATTAATATATAATATATTAATATTAAAGAAGTCTCGAGGTATTGCTCGCCTGAGGTAAAGTACCTTATGATAAATAAGCTGTAGACCACAGTATCTACAAAGAGAGTTCTCATCTATATTATTCGTAGCCATCTATTTACCACAATAGAACGAAGCTGGCACTAAGACCGCTCTCAACCAACTCTATAAGGCCATAAGCAAATAAGAAAATGCTCACCCAGAAGCAGCACTCCTAGTGGCCGGGGACTTTAATGCAGGCAAACTTAATTCAGTTTTACAAAATGTTTACTTTTTACCAGCATGTCACATGTGCAACCAGAGAAAAAGATTCCTAGACCACCTTTACTCCACACAGATGTATACAAAGCTTTCCCCCGCCCTCCATTTGGAAAATCTGACCACAATTCTATCCTCCTGATTCCTGCTTACAAGCAAAAACTAAAGCAGAAAGTACCAGTGACTCACTCAATGCGGAAGTGGTCAGATGACGCAGATGCTACACTACAGGACTGTTTTGCTAATATGTTCTGGGATTCATCCAATGGCATTGAGGAATACACCACCTCATTTATCAGCTTCATCAATAAGTGCATCAACTACATCGTCCCCACAGTGACTGTATGTACATATCCCAACCAGAAGCCATGGCTAGAGCTGCTGCTTTTAATGAGCAGGAGACTAATCCGGAGGCTTATTAGAAATCCGGCTATGCCCTCAGACGAACCATCAAACAAGCAAAGTGTCAATATAAGATTAAGATTGACTCCTACTACACCGGCTCTGATGCTCGTCGGATGTGGCAGGGCTTGAAAACTATTACGGACTACCAAGGGAAACCCAGACGCGAGCTGCCCAGTGTTACAAGCCTACCAGATGAGCTAAATGCCTTTTATGCTCGCTTCGATGCAAGCAAACACTGAAGCATGCAAGACAGCACCAGCTGTTCTGGATGACTGTGTGATAACGCTCTCGGTAGCCAATGTGAACAAAACCTTTAAACAGGTCAACATTCCCAAAGCAGCTGGTGCTACTTGGACGTGTACTCAAAGCATGAGCGGACCAACTGGCAAGTGTCTTCACTGACATTTTCAACTTCTCCCTGACCGAGTCTGTAATATCTACAAGTTTCAAGCACACCACCATAGTCCCTGTGTCCAAGGAAGCAAAGTTAGTCTGCCCAAATGATTACCGCCCCATAGCACATGATAGTCATTAAGTGCTTTGAAAGGCTGGTCATGGCTCACATCAACAGCATCCTCCTGGACACCCTTGACCCACTCCAACAGATTGACAGATGTTGCAGTCTCAATCGCACTGCCCTTTCCCACCTGGACAAAAGGAACACCTATGTGAGAATACTGTTCATTGACTACAGCTCAACACCATAATGCCCACAAACCTCATCACTAAGCTAAGGATTCTGGGACTAAACACCTCCCTCTGCAACTGGATCCCGGGCTTCCTGACGGGCTGCCCCAGGTGGTAAGAGTAGGCAACAACACTTCTGCCATGCTGATCCTTAACACAGGGGCCCCTCAGGGGTGTGTACTTAGTCCCCTCCTGTACTCCCTGTTCACCCACGACTGTGTGGCCAAACCAGACTCCAACACCATCATTAAGTTTGCTAATGACACATCAATGGTAGGCCTGATCACGACAACGATGAGACGACCTATAGGGAGGAGGTCAGAGAAATGTCAGTGTGGTGCCAGGACAGGACAACATCCTCTCCCTCAATATGAGCAATACTAAGGAGCTGATCGTGGACTAGATGAAAAGACGGGTGGAACAGGCACCCATGAACATCGACGGGACTGTAGTGGAGCGGATCTAGAGTTTCAAGTTCCTTGGTGTCCACATCACCAACGAACTATCATGGTCCAAACATACCAAGACAGTCGTGAAGAGGGCGCGACAAAATCTTTTCCCCCTCGGGAGACTGAAAAGATTTGGCATGGGTTCCCAGATCCTCAAAAGGTTCTGCAGCTGCACCATCACGAGCATCCTGACCGGTTGCATCACCGCCTGGTATAGCAAATGCTCGGCATATGACCATAAGGCGCTACAGAGGGTAATGTGTACGTACATCACTGGAGGAAAACTTCCTGCCATCCAGGACCTATATAAATAGGTGGTCTCAGAGGAAAGCCCATAAAATTGTCAGAGACTTTAGTCACCCAAGTTATAGACTGTTTTCTCTGCTAAAGGCCAAAACCTAGGAAGAAACCTAGAGAGGAACCAGGCTATGTGGGGTGGCCAGTCCTCTTCTGGCTGTGCCGGGTGGAGATTATAACAGAACATGGCCAAGATGTTCAAATGTTCATAAATGACCAGCATGGTCGAATAATAATAAGGCAGAACAGTTGAAACTGGAGCAGCAGCACGGCCAGGTGGACTGGGGACAGCAAGGAGTCATCATGTCAGGTAGTCCTGGGGCATGATTCTAGGGCTCAGGTCCTCCGAGAGAGAGAAAGAAAGAGAGAATTAGAGAGAGCATATGTGGGGTGGCCAGTCCTCTTCTGGCTGTGCCGGGTGGAGATTATAACAGAACATGGCCAAGATGTTCAAATGTTCATAAATGACCAGCATGGTCGAATAATAATAAGGCAGAACAGTTGAAACTGGAGCAGCAGCACGGCCAGGTGGACTGGGGACAGCAAGGAGTCATCATGTCAGGTAGTCCTGGGGCATGGTCCTAGGGCTCAGGTCCTCCGAGAGAGAGAAAGAAAGAGAGAAGGAGAGAATTAGAGAACGCACACTTAGATTCACACAGGACACCGAATAGGACAGGAGAAGTACTCCAGATATAACAAACTGACCCTAGCCCCCCGACACATAAACTACTGCAGCATAAATACTTACCATCCAACTTACCATCCTGAGACAAGGCTGAGTATAGGCCACAAAGATCTCCGCCATGGCACAACCCAAGGGGGGGCGCCAACCCAGACAGGATGACCACATCAGTGAATCAACCCACTCAGTTGACGCACCCCTTCCAGGGATGGCATGAGAGAGCCCCAGTAAGCCAGTGACTCAGCCCCTGTAATAGGGTTAGAGGCAGAGAATCCCAGTGGAAAGAGGGGAACCGGCCAGGCAGAGACAGTAAGGGTGGTTCGTTGCTCCAGAGCCTTTCCGTTCACCTTCCCACTCCTGGGCCAGACTACACTCAATCATATGACCCACTGAAGAGATGAGTCTTCAGTAAAGACTTAAAGGTTGAGACCGAGTTTGCGTCTCTGACATGGGTAGGCAGACCGTTCCATAAAAATGTTTTCGATTAACATCCCCAAGAGGTAAAATATATAGTGAAAACAATAGTGCCTTTTGTTAACAACACTGTCATCTCAGATTTTCAAAATATGCTTTTGAACCATAGCTAAACAAGCATTTGTGTAAGAGTATTGATAGCCTAGCATAGCATTAAGCCTAGCATTCAGCATGCAACATTTTCACAAAAACCAGAAAAGCATTCAAATAAAATAATTTACCTTTGAAGAACTTCAGATGTTTTCAATGAGGAGACTCTCAGTTAGATAGCAAATGTTCAGTTTTTCCAAAAATATTATTTGTGTAGGACAAATCGCTCCGTTTTGTTCATCACGTTTGGGTAAGAAAAAAACAGAAAATTAAGCCATTACAACGCAAACTTTTTTCCAAATTAACTCCATAATATCGACAGAAACATGGCAAACGTTGTTTAGAATCAATCCTCAAGGTGTTTTTCACATATCTATCGATGATAAATCATTCGTGGCAGTTTGGTTTCTCCTCTGAAGAAAATGGAACGCGCATGGACCTGGAGATTACGCAATAATTTTGACGGAGGACACCGGGCGGACACCTGGTAAATGTAGTCTCTTATGGTCATTACATTTAAGTCATT
Source organism: Oncorhynchus nerka (assembly GCF_034236695.1). Lineage (NCBI taxonomy): Eukaryota > Metazoa > Chordata > Actinopteri > Salmoniformes > Salmonidae > Oncorhynchus > Oncorhynchus nerka. The sequence goes on from NC_088422.1 coordinate 74,178,066, forward strand.
TAGCAGACGCTCTTATCCAGAGCGACTTACAAATTGGTGCGTTCACCTTATGACATCCAGTGGAACAGCCACTTTACAATAGTGCATCTAAATCTTTTAAGGGGGGGGGGTGAGAAGGATTACTTTATCCTATCCTAGGTCAATCTTCCAATGTTATGCCTACAAATACGTCACAATGCTGCAGACATCTTGGGGAAACGACAGAAAGTGCAGGCTCATTCCTGGCGCATTCACAGCCATATAAGGAGACATTGGAACACAGGGCATTCAAAATCTGGACCATTTCCTGTATGAAATTTCATCTTGGTTTCGCCTGTAGCATTAGTTCTGGGGCACTCACAGATAATATCTTTGCAGTTTTGGAAACGTCAGAGTTTTTTCTTTCCAAAGCTGTCAATTACATGCTTAGTCGAGCATCTTTTCGTGACAAAATATCTTGTTTAAAACGGGAACGTTTTTTATCCAAAAATTCTATCTCGAAGAAGTTAACAAGGCACACCGGTTCATTGAAATGCATTCCAGGTGACATGAAGCTGGTTGAGAGAATGCCAAGAGTGTGCAAAGCTGTCATCAAGGCAAAGGGTGGCTACTTTGAAGAATCTCAAATATAAAATATAATTAGATTTGTTTAACACTTTTTTGGTTACTACATGATTCCATATGTGTTATTTCATAGTTTCGATGTCTTCTACAATGTAGTGCATGTATATGCATATGCTTGCATCTGTATGTGTGCATGTATATGTGTGTGAGTGTGTGTTTATGTATGTAAACGCAGGTACATGTGTGTGTATTGAGACTCTCTTTGCCTCTGGCTCATGGTGTTTCTGTGTGACGCCCATGGAGGAGCCCTGTGAAAGGGGGCATTGTGCCTGTGAGGAGTGTTCTCCTGGTGGGCAGCGCTCGTAAGCCGCTCCCCTCCACATGGGGCTTGTGGTCTGGGCACAGAGCTGCGGTCTGGATGGCACCAGAGCCTGTTCACTACGAGACAATACCCAGGGAGACAGAGAGAGGGGGTAGAGGAGGGAGAAAGGAAGAGTGGGGAGAGGAGGGGGGTTTGAGGGGAGAGAGAATTGGAGAGGTTGAATGTGAAAATAGGGTACAATATTGCCCAGCGAGAGACAAGGATCGTATGTTAAATGGAGAGATGGACACTTACGGAAAGAAGGGGAAAGGAGATGAGAAATGATGATATAGAGAGGGAGAGAAAAATAAGCTAAAGAGAGAGCGAGTTATTCATAGACACAGAGCTACAGTGGGACGCCCCTCTCCTCTGTCCAGTCTGTCCCATCACTGCACAGGTCGAAACTCTGTACTTGGCATCACTGCCAGAGACCTACAGGGGACTAAACCTTTGTCAGAGACAGCACATACGAAGCCACTTGCATGGCAGTAAAAATAACGTTTTTTTTCTAGTTTTCTCCACTCTTTTATTTTTAACTGCCCATAAAAGCTGTTCGAGGGAACTGTGGATAATTCATTAAATTAGTGGATGGGCAAGGTCATGTGACCTCTTTTTACAAACCATAAAGTACGGTGAATCTCCGTTCGAGGTTCCTCTCTTAACTCTCGGGACAGATAACTGCCATGAAAAAAGAAGTATATACATGCCATTTACGTTGCACATAAAGAACCATCAATAATGGTTTATTGATGATGGCTTGTAGTTATTGTTTTGTGTCTGGCTGAAGTGCTTGAAGTGGAGATATCATCCGTCCTTCCCAAAATGGCTGTTCTCTCATGCTAAGGTTAGCTGGATTCACATGCGTCTGACATGCATTGTCACCTTCTCATATTTGCCACATCAGCAATTTCATTGTTAAACACAATGTTGAGCTCACCAGGAGAAGGGGGTTACATTTAAACATAACTCCCCAGCTGATACGATTTCATTTCAAGGAATAGGTTTGACAGAGTCAAGGAGAAGGGTATGGTAGCATGGGTTTGTGCAGGATACGTATGAAAATGTGTGTGTGTGTGTGTACCTGTGTGAAGTGGGTCTTTATTTAGTATCCAACCCCACCCCTCTCTCCTTTCCTGCCATGTCTGTGGTGTGTATGATGATAAATTCGACATAGGTGTCACCGTGGTTACGGCAGGTGAGGATTGATGGTCTACAGAGGTGGGCGATCCATCAATGCCATATGGCAGCGCGGTATCGGGATTTGGGGAATGTGTTCCCGATCACACCCCATAGCGGGGCCACGCGGTAACGACCCCGCTCGGTGCGACGCCACTGGAAATCGATGCCAGGCACTCAAGGTCAATGTACTGTCGGAAAACTACTTAAGCCCTGACGGATGGAGCATTCGCCTGCACAGAGAACGGACGAGACGAGGAATTGACAGGTCCTTCTCCCTTCTTCTTCTCATACACTCAAGGAAATACACAGATGTGTGCAGGCACAGTTCTATCCCTATAGACTACCTATTAGCCACCATCTCTGTAAGGGTAAGACAAACTATTACAAAATTCCAGCAGTTATTACACAACGGCACAATGAACAATACATCCATATCAAAACCGCTCCAAATATCCAACCGTTCTGTAGAAGAGCTGGTCACTGGTCAACATGACATCTCTCTCTCTCTCTCTCTCTCTCTCTCTCTCTCTCTCTCGCTCTCTCTTTCCTGACTGCTCATGACCAAAAGTATATGGACACCTGCTTGTCGAACATGGGCATTAATATGGAGTTGGTCCACCTTTGCTACTATAGATGTTGGAACATTTCTGTCGGGGACTTGCTTCCATTCAGCCACAAGAGCATTGTGTGGGGTCAGCACTGTTGTTGGGCGATTAGGCCTGGCTCGCTGTCGGCATTCCAATTCATCCCAAAGGTGGTCAATGAGGTTGAGGTCAGGGCTCTGTGCAGGACAATCAAGTTCTTCCATACTGATCTCGACATTTTTGTATGGACCTCACTTTGTGCACAGGGACATTGTAATGCTGAAACAGGAAATGGCTTTCCCTAAACTGTTGCCACAAAGTTGGAAGCACAGAATCGTCTAGAATGTATGCTGTAGGGTTAAGATTTCCCTTCACTGGTACTAAGGGGCCTAGCCTCAACCATGAAAAACAGCCCCAGACCATTATTCCTCCTCCACCAAACTTTACAGTTGGCACGATGCAATCAGGCAGGTAGCGTTCTCTTGGCATTCGCCAAACTCAGATTTGTCTGTCGGACAGCCAGACAATGAAGCATGATTCATCACTCCAGAGAACACATTTCCACTGCTCCAGAGTCCAATGGCGGAGAGCTTTACACAACACCAGTCGACGCTTGGCATTGTGATCTTAGGCTGGTGTGCGGCTGCTCGGCCATGGAAATCCATTTCATGAAGCTCCCGACGAACAGTTATTGTGCTGACATTGCTTCCAGAGGCAGTTTGGAACTTGGTAGTTAGTGTTACAACCGAGGACAGACGATTTTTACGCTCTACTCTCTTCAGCACTCGGCAATCCCATTCTGTGAGCTTGTGTGGCCTACCACTTCACAGCTGAGCCGTTGTTGCTCCAAGATGTTTCCACTTCACAATAACAGCACTTACAGTTGACCGGGGCAGCTCTAGCAGGGCAGAAATTTGACTGACTTGTTAGAAAGGTGGCATCCTATGACGGTGCCATGTTGAACATCACTGAGCTCTTCAGTAAGGCAATTCTACTGCCAATGTTTGTCTATGGAGATTGCATGGCTGTGTGCTCGATTTTATACACCTGTCAGCAATGGATAAGGCTGAAATTGCAGAATCCACTCATTTGTATATATAGGGTAGATTCATATTCAACTGTTGCTCTAAGTAACTAGGTATAGTAAGTATATGTTAGATAATCTGTTGTTTTCAAAGAAATACATGTTTCTTCAAGACTTGAGACACCCAGCCAAGAGTGTAAACTTGAGAACTGCAATATGATTTACATTTCCGACCAATCATGGCACGGCCACAAGGACAATGTACTGTGCCATCAGTGTGGCTTCCAGAGTGACATTGGGCTTAAGAATGACACAGAAAAACAGCTGGTGTATATTAGTTGTTGCCAAAGGGTAATACAGCAAGGTCTCCAATACTGGATGTTGTTGACTCTGATCAAGATAAATATTTATGTCTTTCATTTTCAGTAACTCAAATGTGCTGCACAAAAATAGACAAAGTGGAGTTTCCTGATGTCAATTAAATGTTTTATCTGGGTCTGTACATTTCCTAACCACACATATCAAGTATTGGACAGCTGCAGGGCATTAACGTAACCAGATGAGTGCCTTGTTATTGGGTTTAGATGGGTTACCCACACACAATGCAAAGTGCATTGACATTTGATGGAAGGCATCATATACAGTAATATGAATGCAGCCCAACCCAGTCCATTATTTTACACATTCCCTATCTAACCCCACCCTTCCTTTTTACCACACAAAGGCAGCCCAAGGTGACCCCATCGGCACTGTAGTAACCGTTATCAGTCACCGTGACGATGGGAGTACATTAATCCTGGTAAATTTCCCCAGATCCTGCCCCTCCACTTCCAGCACAGGATTTACTACTGCACCTTAAAAATGATAATGCCTAACGTATGGACAGTGTTCGGCCCTCACAATCCGCTCCCTCCATTCCCCTAAAACTCTCATCTACAGCTTCCTCTAACTTTCTTCTTGAACCTCAAATGCAGCTCTCCCTCTACTTTCACACCCGCTTCCCATGCCTGTCCTACTGAGTTTACACACAGAGGAAAGGACACATCAGAGAGTCTGGGATGAACTTGAAAAATGAGTTTAATGTTGAAACATGTTTTTTTATTTTTATTAAGTGAACTTTTGCAACTGCACAGGAGGTTACCAACATTTTGAGGATTTGTAAACACTGATAGTTGCACTGTTCTTGGTTCAACTTGAGATATTCCTGGTCTGGGGTCAGTAGCTACTGTACCAGACAGACATACAGACAGACAGAGAGCTGGCCTAGAAACAGTGACTGAAGTAGAGAGTTCCATAATGTTTACAGCCCTCTGATATGGCTCTATTAACCCAGCGATGGAGGTTCAGTAAGGAGGCAGGGAAACTATGGCCTGATTGCCGAGAGGACTACGGGCAGAGAAATCACAGGCTCTAAATTAGCCTAGCACGCCAAATGATCATTCCAATATTAATGCCATCCCAACAAGTGCACTTAGAAAGCATGGTGGTAGCTCTTGCAATTTTCTGCTTCAGCGGTTTGTTCTAGCCCGAGTCAAGTAATGCACTTTGAAGGGCCATAATTATGAGTTTTCTCAATTTTTTTGTTGGAAAGAGGCCTTAAAATTGCCTTGAACTTTTTTCCCTAAATGAAGGTGTAGACCTACTGTATGCGAGTGCCAGTGAATCTTTGGGACTATAACAAAATGAGAAACAAAGAAAGCTCTGGTGTTACAGAATGTCCTCTTTAGTGTGCTTGTCACCACTTTAAATCTCTCATCTGTGTCTCTCAGACTGCTAGATAATGTGTTATGCTTAAAACAGTATAATTTCAAATTGTTAAAAACAGATGCTTGGCATGGCAGTGAAGTCTCATGAATAACCCCCTCACTGTTTATTTGTGAAGTCTGCTAGACTTCTGCTAGACTTTACAAATCATTCTCAGAGATAAAGTCAGGCAAAGAGGAGAGGACCACAGAGAGCTGTGGGGGGAAGATAATGGTCCCGTAATTGGAGTGGTATTAGCTAGTGTTCAAACTCATCCCTATGATAGCTAATCCTAATAGGTGCATAATTGCCGAACAGTGTCTATGCACTGATAGACAAGAGCAGAACACTTCATGTGAGAGGAGGAAATGTGACTTCTCTGAATGGTTATCATTCTATTACATTAATTATGTATGGAGCTGACCACGGGCTGAATAAATGGTACACACGGCACTTATTTCAATGGATAAAATGAATTTTCCACCATGGGATGAACTTTTAAGGATATTACTTTTGTTTGTTTAATCTAAGACGTAGAGCATCTTCCACACCTTAAACCACTATGTTTGCATGAATTTCTGTGCATGCGTACGTGTGGATAAGCGTGCGTGCCTGTGTATGTGTATGTGTGTGCACGTTTGCAATAGCTATCTGTTATAGATACCATGAATTAACAGACTCAAATCTGGGTGAATTACTGGGTTTGCCTCAGCTTTGGCAGCTACTGTAAAGCCACAAACCTCGGTGTGGTGTTGCTATCGTTTATTTTTCCGACCTCCACTTCTTTAGGTTGCCCTCTTGTGCGTCATGTTTGCATTAGATTACCAGTCCGTGGTGTAAATACAGGGCTCCTGTGGGTTCCTGTGGGCTCCTGTGTTTCAACAAGGTCAATGGGAAAGCCTTCTGCCATCAGCCCTGCTGAATCCACTTCCATTTCATTTCATCACATCTCAGTGTCTCATTTAGCCACAGCATTTTATTTGTATGCTTATAATGTGTATCCCTTAGGTTTCTAGCTACACTGTAAAATATGAAAGAGCACATTTAACTCTAATGGAAGAAAATGTAACTCTGCCACAGATAACATTTGGTCCCAGTCTAAAAATAGTCAAATGTACTCTGGCAACAGTCATTTTTTCAGTTGTGAATGCTAAATGTAATGTTTACATTTATCTCTGCGTTTCACTCTGTACAGTATTAATTGAAATAAATCTGTATGTTTTTTTTGAACTCTCTGCAGTGTTGTTCAGTATTCTAGAGTTAATTATTTGGAGTAGTGTTTACAATATTATCACAAGTGTTAATTCAACCCCTGCAGAGTTTATATGGTCCCATTTTTCGGAGTAAGGGTATAAAGGCTAATTTACATATTGTTAATGTGTCATACTATGGTGTCTTGCAATGTGACATCCAATCTCTCGTGGAATCCATTTAAGAGGGAGGATGTTCAGCAATTTTACATCATCAACAACTTGTATTCGGAATGCATGTCAGAGCAGAGAGGAAAGTGCTGTTGTTATAAACTACCTACGTCATGTGGACTGGAACAGCCTTGCAATAAATCCAACCACTTACAGATTAGATTAGTTTAGGAAAATGTATGTTACATATCATTGTGTAGCATAAGATCAAAAACAATCAAAGTATATGCGAAAACACAGATATTGAAACAAACAATTCAAAAAATCGATCTCCAACAGAAATATGACAATGATGCCCCTCCCACATCTGTGGATGCTCCATAGTTTTAACTCCCTGACTCTAAATGGAGTTATAAGTACTCCAGCTATCAGCACTAACTCCAGGGAGCGTATCACTCTGTTGAGGGTTAAGATGACTCCAGTAGAGTCAATTTAACTAAAGAAATGGCTGACTCTGTGTTTTCAACTTTCCTTGATATACTGTGTCTATATTAGGTTGAATTGCATCTTAATTCCTGCTTGCATTTGAGTTTTTATTTTGTCTTGATTTATAATCCATTGCTGTGTATATGTACAGTATGTGCTTTTCATGCTTTTCGAGTAGCTAAGAAATATGTAGCTTGGGTCAGTGTGTCATTGCCAAAATATACTGTAGCCTATACTGAGTCAGTGAGATCATTGACTCATTTTTGCAATGGATTCCACATATTTGCTACATCGAGGGCAAGGGACAATAAACCACAACTACCTGGGTTCAACCCAACAGCTTCTAGATGGCCTTTCTCTCGCCATGTTTCATGAGCTGAAGGAGACTGTAGGAGACTGCAGCACAGTATGGCATTGCTTAACAGACACATAGGACATGGACAAGCATGATCTGCACATCACCTCTCACCACTTTTTATACATAGCTAGAGACATGGAGGGAGAGAAAGCAAGAAAGGGAGGCAGAGAGTGAGAGCTAGAGTGAGATAGTCTGTGGGATTCTTCCTTCACAATGAGCAAAAATGGCTTTTAAGCTGTTACGTGACTGTGGTCATCCACTCGTTCCTTGTTGGTTTCTAATGCCTCTCCCTCTTTAATGTCTGTCCAACTTCTCCAGCATCACTGTACGTCTGGCCCCCAGAATACTGTAGGGGAGTCACGGTGTGACTTGTGTCTTTTTAGTAAAAGTGTCAGCTACCTATTTCATTTGCTGAGTGTGGAAAGTTAGGTGGCTTGAAGGCATACAATATAACCTGCTTAGATAATGCCTAGTTTAGCATGTGTTTTATCTTCACCATACTGATTCCTTAGAATGAGTCAGTTCTGTTGAATGCTGTGGGATCTTATATTTACCCCTGCCCCCGACGAGCACTCTCCACAAAACCACACAGTACTTTCATTGAGGTCGATGTTGTCTGTAAAGTCATGCATGAAAGCCTAAACCCCTAGCTACATCCTGTATATCAGACACAGTAGCTTTGACAAACAGACCTCAATAAATACAGTGTCACTGTTTGAAGGAGTGGCTGGGTATTGGTGTCCGAGGGAAGCCTTAACTCTGTGATCCTCACACATGAATGCCACAGAGAAGCATTTCTGGTAAAAGACACCAGGTGTTGCACATCTTAAATACTGTAAATCCACGCTATGCAGCTTGGTGTGGCATTGCCATTATTGACTTCCTGAGGCTTTGGCTTGTCTTCTTAAGAACCACAGGTGAATTTTGCTTGGGGATTGCAAGCAGGCACACACACACACACTCACACACACAGGCCGACAAAGAAAGAAGAAAATAACTACTGGTGTGTCATAAACTTCCCAGTAACTAAAACAGCACACGCAGCCAGAGCATCCGAGCCAAGCACTTTTCTAATGCTACCTGCAGGATAATGGAATATTTAGGTCACTATAGATGTGGTCTATTTTTCTTACTCAGCCTCATCTGCGTGGCTTAATCTTTTTATACCCACAAATAACTGGTGCGCCAAGACAGTTGCCTGCTCCCCTCTCTCTAACCTATTTCAACTCTGCTTATGCCTCTCGTACCTACTCAAACTGTTTTAATTATATTTTTATTTAACCTTTATTTAACTAGGTAAGTCAGTTAAGAACAAATTTACAATGACAGCCTACCCCGGCCAAACCCTAACCCGGATGACGCTGGGCCAATTGTGCGCAGCCCTATGGGACTCCCAATTATGGTCGGTTGTGATACAGCCTGAAATTGAACCAGGGTCTGTAGTGACGCCTCTAGCACTGCAATGCAGTGCCTTAGACCACTGCTCCACTCGGGAGCCCCTGTTAAGTTTGGACAAAGTAAAGACACAATGACATCTGCAAAGAAAATGTATAAATCTGTCATAATACATCATGCTTTATCTTCCTTCAAAACTTAAGAAGTCTGAACTTGTTTCCTTACTGCTCAGTCAAAGCCCAAAGCATGTGCTGTTGAGCTTAGGGATGTTGGTCTTTCTGCCTGTTTGAGCCATGTTTTGCATGAAGTTCGCTGGAGCAAAACTGTAGAGAATCAAGCCAATAAACAGTGGTGAGTCAAGTCTGGGTCTGTGGAGGAAGGAGAGACAGAGACACACAAAGACATGAGGAACTCAAGCCACAGTGGTCCTGTGGCGCTGGGGGCACCTACCCCAGGTCAGAGAAAATAATAAATAAACCCCTCTCACTAAATAGAATGGACCGGGCTGAGGTCCAGAGACAGGCACCAGAGAGACCGCCAGGAGTGCCAGAATACAGGGACATGGGCTATACCAAACCACAATAAGGGAGAACATGAGGGGAAAAGTAGCCTCCCCTTTCCGTAACACCAAGTGAGGTTCACCTCCTCCTTAACTATGTCTTATAAAGATGAGGTCAGAGGAGAGGTTACAGACTGGAGGATCTGAGTGCTTAGTCACACAGCGTCACCACAGAATGACACACTCATTGTCCAGAGGTTGACAAGGGGTTGTACAAAATCTCGACTGTGTGAAATGCGATCTGAAACGAGGCTGTACCACAACGAGGCTGTACGCTCCCCTATATATGCAATTCAAATAAAACATGTTTTTTTGCAACAGAACATTGGGAATCAATTCATACATTCAAAATAGAGAGCATTTGTTAAGTTTTATGTCAGAATTCCTGAGGGCAAAACTTGGTCCCCTCTTACAGATATATTACACATACCTAGTTGAATAGACTGTGGTTAGGTTCAGATCTGACACTACATCCCTTTTGCCATGATAAGTGTTGTGCTGTATTTATGTGCAGGCCATACATCTCTTTACATATACTGTGTATGCCTATTTACAAAACAGTACAGTGGGAATTAGCTGTACTATTGCACAGATCAAGTTTGAGATGTTGTGCCTCACATTGGCTCAAATCTACAATTCCTTCACTTAAAGCATACATGACTGCCTATACGGTACCAGGAGATGTATATCCCATAAAAGGGGGGATCCCAGTGTTTGGTTTCAGTGTTTTACGACCCCTTCAGGGCACTGACAACCCCTGCATTAGCCACAGTCTGGACCAGGGAGTCAGTCTGCAGATGCTAGCCGCCAGGCGCTAGCTCTGTTTGAACATGAAAAATTAGCCCCTCAGACACTGGTCGTTATGCGGTTGCCGCCTGGCTTTTCCGACATGGTCCCGGCCAAATGGAGCGCGCCGCCGGCCCAGGGATCCAACCTCGAAGGCCGGCTATTTGGGGAAGAACCTCCCTCAGGAATGTTTGTGGAGAGAACCATGCAATTAATGTGAGGAGAGGGAGAGGGAGAAGAAGCTGGAAATAGAGAAGGAAAGGGTGAGGACTATACTGTTTAAAACCTTGAAACAAGGAAGAGAGGGAGAAGGACCCCAGGTCTGTGTCGGTCTGCGTCTCACTAGTGGATCCATTGGCATCAGGAGAGTAGAAGGCCATAAAAGCTCTAACCAAAATTACTTTTGCACAGTAAAATGCATTTAATGAATAAGTCGAAAATTGAATTACAATACCGCTTAATTTTTTCCGTCTATACTGGCTCTTAAAGAGTGGAAGTGCCCATAGCTCCTAATAGATGCTAATATATCTTAATTTACAGTGCAATGATGAAATAAACCCCTTTATGTATATTGTAGACTGGCAAGAGAAAAAGGCCATGAAGGCAGACCGTGTGTAGTAAATTGTGAGAAATGTGCTTTTCCCATATCAACTTTCTCTCACTGCACATATTAGTAGAGGAAAGGCAGTAAATCATCACTAGATTCATTTGCCTGGATATTTTTTTGTGAAAAGTGGAACAGTGTTTATGTATATGTTATTAAATGCACAGTATGTGTGTCTACACGTGCACACTCATCCACACACGCATACACACACACACACGCACACACACACACATGTACTCGCACACAAACACACACCTACTGAGTGAATGTGTGCAATGTTTTGGTTTTGTGCATGTTTTCTTTTGCTTATGTACTACTGTCATCGTCATGTGGAACCCCCCCCCCCCCCCACACACACACACACACGCACACGCACAGACATGCGCACACACACACGTATTCTTTCCCCACGATGACCTACAATTCATTCCCGTTCAAAATCCTATTATCCTTAACCTCTAACCCTAAAGCTTTCGCTTACCATTAACCCCAACTTTAACCTTAACCCTAACCTTAACCTGTGACCCTAACACTAACTCTAACCCAAACCCAAACCCTAAACCTAACTCCTAACCCCTAACCCTAACCCTAACCCTAAACCTAACCACTAACCCCTTACCCTAACTCTAAATCTAACTCATAAGCTTAAAATAGCCTTTGTCCATGGGGATGTGGGAAATGTCCCCACGAGGGAGAATTTTACTTATTTTACTATCCTTGTGGGGACTTTTGGGGATTTTAGGTCCCCCCAAAGGATAGAAGAATCCCCCCCCCCACACACACACCTATTTTTACCTCGTCACCATTCTTGATGAAACAGAGATACTGTACCATTGAGGTTATCTGGGGCAGGTGGAAATAAAGTAAAACAGAAAAACACAATCCACAACCATTTTCTAGAAGAGGTTACTCACAGTGTTCCTCAATATTGGCTGTAACTGTGTATGGAGCCATTGTCACTGCATGTATTACAGTAACAGACAGCATGTATTATAGTAACATACAGTATGTATTACAGTAGCAGACTGCATGTATTATAGTAATAGACAGCATGTATTATAGTAACATACAGTATGTATTACAGTAGCAGACTGCATGTATTACAGTAATAGACAGCATGTATTATAGTAACATACAGTATGTATTACAGTAGCAGACTGCATGTATTACAGTAATAGACAGCATGTATTATAGTAACATACAGTATGTATTACAGTAGCAGACTGCATGTATTATAGTAATAGACAGCATTTCCCTTGTTGTTGTTGTTGTGTTTAAAACTCATCTTTCTGGGCAACCTTACATGGCCCCAGATGATGATGAACTGAGTGCCCTCAACCTCCAGGGCTTCAATGGGTTTCAGAGGAAATGACAGGGATAGAGAAGGGGTAGGAAGAGAGAAGCAGCCAGAGAGGGGAATGGAGAGTATTCAGGGAGAGGGAGAGTCACAGGCGGGGAGGAAGTGTGGGGAAAAGAGAGGGTCATGGAGATAGAAGGTAGATGTGTGGGGAGAGATATGGGGGGAGAGAGAGAAGAGGGGGGAGAGAGAGAGCGAGAGAGAGAGAGAGAGAGAGAGAGAGAGAGAGAGAGAGAAAGAGAGAGAGAGAGAGAGAGAGAGAGAAAGGGATAGAGAGAGAGGAGAACAAGGGTTGTTGTTTGTTGCACGCTCTTGTTACCGTAACCACATTACTGGGATTCTTCATCATTGTGGCTCTGGCTCGTCATGACAGTGGTCAGGAGACGTGAAGAAGAAGACAGGAGAGAGCTCTCCACACCACAGCATCCATGCCAACCATGGCCCACTCTCTCTGAACAACAATACAACAAACACATGTTTACCATCAGGGCACAGAGGAATGGATGGACCCAGAAACAGCATAATTACCAGAGCTGGAGCGAGGGTTTGCTCTTCCAAGACAGGCAAGTGTATGTACAAGGAGCTGGGGCTTCAATTTCAGGTTTGTTCCAAGGAAGTGGATAATAGGCATGGACCCAGCTAAAGGACCAAGCAGGAGAGACTGGGCAGATTTATTTTGTAACTGATTACATGGACAAATCACGATTTCGCAGGTGTTCGCATTTTTTAAATTTCGGAAGGGGACATTTGGCCCTTGCTTCGGCTGAGAGTTTCCGCTTAGGGTGGTGTAGACTTCTCTAGTCTCGTTAGTATCTTATCTCATATATCTCTCCCCAGAACCTAATTGAACATATGACGCAGCTACCCAAGATTATTATTGTTCTGGGTCAGAGATTACTGAAAGGATTACTATGGCCTAGCTCTTTTCCCTTTGAAAGGCCCTGTCCTTTAGTGTGTGACAGGAAGTATGGTGCTCATACTGTGGCAAATGGCTGGTTGAGCTGGCAGAGGGCCTTAGCACAGAAGCTCCTTCCTCAGCCATCTGCACAGCTCCCAGCTCCCCACAGCTTAACACACCTGGGCCAGTTTTATATTGTTAAATAAAGCCTTTAAAGGGATATTTTACTGCTCCACGTGACCCGATATCATGAAGGATCTCCTTTGTTTCCGCGTCTAATCGCAGCCTCTTTAAAGTTTAATGGGAGCAAGTAAAATATTGATAACTAATATCAGCTGGGGGCTGGCAGGGGGACAGTAGCCCCCTTCTGGGCCCTGTGTGTTGGCCCTCTCTGCCTGGCACCTCTCCAGGGGCCCTAGGGCGACCAGATGTGTGTTCTATAGGATAGGACCCTCATGTTTGTGTGTGTTGGGTGGCGGCGGCTGTGCACATGTGTCTGTGTGCACGTTTGTGTTTAGGATCCTGTGTTGTGTCTTACAGTGAGGAAACAGTGTACAGTAATGTGTACGCTCGCCTGTTCTATCCTGTTTTTCTCTAACTCGAGAGGAAGTTATGGCTCTCTAGCTCTTACGTTGTGTGGCCCAAATGCTCCAAGGTGTTGACTGACAGGTCAGATGCCAGGGAAGTAAAGTTCATGCATGTTTCAGCAGTGTAACTCGTACTTCTCCTGGCTCATTTACCTGCCAAAGAGGACAAAGTTGCTGATGGTGATAGCCCTGAGGGCAGTGTCTACCTTCATACACACAGACGCGACAGGCAAGCACAGCAGATTCACCAGCTTTTAGCCCAAAGGCACATACACCGGTCACTTCTCACTTCTCATTACCTTCATTACGGTCCGAACTGCAGAGAGCTGCAGAGTACAGCCCTGATAGAATTACAGACAACATTAGCAGGTCCGTATATGCAGTACATGCAAAAATGTCTAGTCAATATTTACGTGTGCTTTTTACACGGACAAACAGATAACATTAGGGAGACGGACGGAAGTGGACACAACTTGTCAGTGATCATAACGAGTTGAACAACATGAAAGAAAGAGCTGGAGAAATGGGCGTGACACCCAAACGTGTTAACGAACGGAGAGACCATGCTGAGTGGAGAGGACAGGGAGAAAAGATAAAAGACGGGTATTTACTTTCTTTTGAGATTCCAGAGGGTTCTCTCATTTATCTCTCTCTTCTTTAAACGCCGAGGCTCAACGGCGGCTGCTAAAAGCCTATAGCTCAGCACTTTCTCTTCCTTCTCCTCACCGTTTAATATTGATGATTCTCACAGGATAAAACAAGTTAAGTGGAGATATGGTAATCCCATCTCCGCTAGCCCAACTCGTTTGTTTACTCTGGGGGTGTCAACATGTAGCTACGCCGCCTCTCCCCTCACATTTTATTTCACGTTGAACACCGCTCCCCTTCTTTCAATGTACACACCATCAAGGTCGTGAATGGCAAAACGATTTCAGACTCTCTAATTAATTATTCAGAGATAAAAGCACAAATAGAGGCGGCTCAGCCTGGAGTTATTATTTTATAGAGCTAAAGAGAGTATCAAAGTATGCTTTTCTTACATGTTGTTGATTGATGAATAGCCTCATATTTTGATGGGAAATAATTACGCAATAAATACAATGGATTCATCTAATTGAAATACTGTAGTCAGATACATGTTGTATTTTCAATGGCTTAAGGACACCAAACTGGTACATGCTGCAGTACTCCTTTGCTACCAGGGTTGTGTCGTTTACTCCACCGCACACCGTACGGTGACCTCAAAGGTTCAGCCTTTTGGACACATTTTGATTCAACCATTGTCAAGGAACCAAATCATGCTTTTTCTGGGGCTGGCCAGAGCTGGAGAGAGCTACCTACTGTATTTGAGATTTGAAATTCAATCTTCTTTTCCTGTCTCCCTCTGAGAAAGAAACATATTTATTAATGGCTAAATAATGACTGAACTGAACTGGAGGTACGGTGTTTTCAGTGAAAACTATCTCAGTCAGAAGCAGGGTGATAGAACAGAGATCATCTCAGTAATAGTAACACTTACAGTAGGAGGCAAACCCCAGGCCTCAATCCCTGTTCAAGGTTACCGTGGCGATACCCTGGGACACACCTGTGGATCCAAGGTGGACAAACAGTGTAAAATGGGCAGTGAATTCCCCTGGTTTAAAAATAGGCCCTGACGTATAGTCTGTTTGATAAGGGATTCAACAGGCTAAATCCATTCCTTCATATGGGACTCGTCATTTCAGATGACCTCTGCTTTTTACCTCCATGCACATTCAATAGGAGCTCTATCACGTGGGCTTCCTGCTCTGGCAGAGACTGGCCAGCAGTGGACTGGGAAGAACATGGGCTTTCTAATAGACAAATACATTACAAATATTCACTCAAATATTTGCCCTCAGAACATCCTCAAATCTATATGGACTCTACAAGGAATGGACTCTACAAGGTATCGAAAGCGTTCCACATGGTTGACTTCAATGCTTCCCACAGTTGTGTCAAGTTGGCTGGATGTCCTTTGGCTGGTGGACCATTCTTGATACACAGGAAACTGTTGAGCGTGAAAAACAAAGCAGCGTTGCACCTACTACCATACTCAGTTCAAAGTCACTTATTAAATCGTTTGTCTTGCCCATTCAGCCACTGAATGGCACACATACATCATCCGTGTCTCTATTGTCTCAAGGCTTAAGAATCCTTCTATAACCTGTCTCCTCGCCTTCATCTATACCGATCAAAGTGGATTTAACAAGTGACAAGGGATCATAGCTTCACCTGGATTCACCTGGTCAGTCTGTCATATGTTCTTAATGTTTTGTACACTCGGTGTATACTGTCTAGTGGCTCAATGTGCTCTATAAAATCAGATTATTTTATAACGAAAAGCTTTGAACACAGTTCCTCTCATCTGGATGTTCCTTTCAGAGCCAGATCCTTTGTCATTGTATTGTTTTTATGAAACGTCACAGAGTCTTATCAATTACTGAACATGAACTGCAGATAAATTGATTGAGTGTGGGGATAAGGAGAAAGTCAGACAGTGTGGTAAAGGAGGGTTGGAGTACACAGAAGGGACAGAGAAGAACTCAGAGATATTATAGGTGGATGTTCAGAAGACAATGCATAAAACACACACAAAGCTCTCTGTCAGGCCAGTTAATATGTCCCCACATACATTCATTAGCTATTCGTCATGGGATCTCCACGCCAGAGTCACAAGATTACGTTTACCATGCTTCTCTGCAGCTGAGGAAAACAGCGTGGAACACAAGGACATTAATGATACCATGAGATTTGAATGGAGGAGTCAAGGATTTTAAACCAGTTACCATTCAGACATCCCACATAGCAGCTAAGTCATAGCAGTGTAGATTGGCCAATTATGTTATTTAGACTATACTTCCAAAGAGACAGCGTAGCCATGTCAGAGAAGCAAATCCAGGATTGGCATGCAATGCAGTGTATTATAATGTATAAAGCAGTTAATAATACTGCCAGATGCTGATTTCACAAGCATACATAGATAGACATGCCTGCCAAATGCCAAACAAGCAAGCCATACAATGGAGCATAGCATTCCACTATGGCTGGTGTACAAAGACGTACAATCTAGATTAGAAATTTCTACCCTAACTTGTTTTCTTTTCACACAGAGAGGGAGGTTAGAGAAGACAGGTCCAGGGTAGTCAGGCAGAACATCTCTTATGTAAAGAGGAGCCTAAAGGTCTTGTAAAGAGGATTATGAGGAGAGCTATTACTATCAGTGAACTGCCTTGGCCTGGTGTTAATGTTTAGTGTGTACTCATCGCTTGGCTTGGAGTTTAACAGGGTCGTAACATGATAAACAGCATGGACATGGTCCGTGAACATGCCCCGTTGGAAATCTAACGGCTATGTTAAGATGATTCTGTCGTGGAAAACTACCTTGTGTTCCAAATGTCCTTCACCAAGCCTCATAGGCCATTTGCAGACTCTACATCCATTTGTTTTACTTAGAAATGAATGATAAATTATATGTACCCAAGAAAATGACTTATTAATGCCTCTGAAGCTTAGTCCAACTGTCGTACCCGATCAGAACCCAAAATACACACTTGGTTTACTCCAATCATTTTAAATAAAGTAAATGTAAACAACATTAACACTAACATTTTGATGTAATGGATGGTCGGTCCTGGCATCCACAGCTTGGTCTACACATTTTTAGAGTGGTTACATTTCTCAAGATCCATCCCTCAACTTTTAACTGAAACAGTAGCGGGATTACACTTTGCCCTTGATGGACAACTCCGTGAGGATAGTTTAGAGCTTGAGGTAGTCACCTCGTACAAGTACTTGGGAGTATGGCTAGACGGTACACTGTCCTTCTCTCATAACATATCAAAGCCGCAGGGTAAGGTTAAATCTAGACTTGGTTTCCTCTATCGTAATCGCTCCTCTTTCACCCCAGCTGCCTAACTAACCCTGATTCAGATGACCATCCTACCCACGCTAAATTATGTATTTATACATTTTTATTTAAATAGGCAAGTCAGTTAAGAACAAATTCTTATTGACAATGATGGCCTAGATTATGGAGATGTAATTTATAGATCGGCAGGTAAGGGTGCTCTCGATTGGCTAGATGCTCTTTACTATTTGGCCATCAGATTTGCCACTAATATTCCTTATAGGACACATCACCGCACTCTATACTCCTCTGTAAACTGATCATCTTTGTATACCCGTCGCAAGGCCCATTAGTTGATGCTTAAAAAAATGTTTTATGCTTATTTATAAAACCCTCTCAGGCCTCACTCTCCCCTATCCGAGATACCTACTGCAGCCCTCATCTTCCACATACAACACCCGTTCTGCCAGTCACATTCTGTTAAAGGTCCTCAAAGCACACACATCCCTGGGTCGCTTCTCTTTTCAGTTCGCTGAAGCTAGCGCCTGGAACGAGCTGCCAAAAACAATCTCTTCATTCAAAGACTCAATCATTGACACCCTTACTGACAGTTCTGGCTGCTTCAAGTGATATATTGTTGTTCCTACCTTCTTGTGCTGTTGTCTGTGCCCAATAATTATTGCACCATGTTTTGTGCTGCTGCCATGTTGTGTTGCTACCATGTTGTTGTCATGTGGTGTTACTACCATGCTGTGTTGTCATGTGTTGCTGCCTTGCTATGTTGTTGTCTTAGGTCTTTCTTTATGTAGTGTTGTGGTGTCTCTCTTGTCGTGATGTGTGTTTTTTTCCGATATTTATATTTTTAATCCCAGCCCCCATCCCAGGAGGCCTTTTCCCCACATGCTTCAAGATGGCCACCATTGTTCCTCTACCCAAGAATGCAAAGATAACTGAACTAAATAACTATAGCACGCACTTCTGTCATCATGAACTGCTTTGAGAGACACGTCGAGGATCATATCACCTCCACCTTACCTGTCACCCTAGACCCACTTCAATTTGCTTACCGCCCCAATAGGTCCACAGACGATGACCATCACATTGCACACTGCCCTATCCCATCTGGACAAGAGGAAAACCTATGTAAGAATGCTGTTCATTGACTATAGCTCAGCATTTAACACTATCATTAAGCTTGAGGCCCTGGGTCTCAACCCCGCCTTGTGCAATCGTGTCCTGGACTTCCTGATTGGCCACCCCCAGGTGGTGAAGGTAGGAAACAACATCTCCACTTCGCTGGTCCTCAACACTGGGGCCCCACAAGGGTGCGTGCTCAGCCCCCTCCTGTACTCCATGTTCACCCATGACTGTGTGGCCACGCACGCCTCCAACTCAATCAGCACGTTTGCAGATGACACAACAGTAGTAGACTTGATTACCAACAACAACAAGACAGCCTACAGGGAAGAGGTGAAGGCTTTCGGAGTGTCACTGATAAACTGAAATGGTCTACCAACACAGACAGTGTTGTGAAGAAGGCTCAACGATGCCTCTTCAACCTCAGGAGGCTTAAGAAATTGGGGTTGGCACCTACAAACCTCACACACTTTTACAGATGCACAATTGAGAGCATCCTGTCAGGCCCGCCTAATATGGCAACCTCGACGCCCACAACCACAGGGCTCTTCAGAGGGTGGTGTGGTCTGCAGTACAGGTGCCTCTAAGCTGGGGCCCGAGAGACTGAAAAACAGCTTCTATCTCAAGGCCATCAGAGTGTTAAACAGCCATCACTAGCACAGAGAGGCAGCTGCCTACATACAGACTAGAAATAATTGGCCACTTCAATAAATGGAACTATAAGGGTACAAGGCGAATCCCAGATGCAGACATGGAAGACAGATGGTTTGAGTCTCTGATATTTCTTATAATCCAAAAGGTAGGCAAGAGAACGGTTGTAGACAGGCATATGATCAAAGCCAGGTCAGAATCCAGGAGGTACAGAGTTGCAGGTAGGCTTGAGGTCAAGGCAGGCAGTATGGTCATGCAGGCGGGTTCAGAGGCCAGACAGGCAAGGGTCACAACCGGGAGGAATGGCAAAAACAGAGAGAAGGAAAAAGAAGGAGAACGGGGAAAAAGGCTGGTTGACTTGATAAACAAGACTAACTGGCAACAGACAAGCTCGGAACACAGGAATAAGAACCCAGGGACTAATGAGGAAAACAGGTGACATCTGGAGGAGGGTGGAGACAATCACAAAGACAGGTGAAACAGATCAATCCGTGACAGGAACACTAGTCACTTTTAAAATGCATTACTCATCTCATATGTATATACTATAATCTATACTATCTATTGCATCTTAGCCTATGCCGCTGTGTCATTGCTCATCCATATATTTACATGTATACAGTGGCAAGACAAAATATGTGAACCCTTTGGAATTACCTGAATTTCTGCATACATTAGTCATAAAATTTGATCTGATCTTCATCTAAGTCACTAAAACAGACAAACACAATGTGCTTAAACTAATAACACACAAACAATTATACATTTTCATGCCTTTATTGAACACGTCGTGTAAATATTCACAGTGATTGGTGGAAAAAGTATGTGAACCCTTGGATTAAATAACTAGTTGACCCTCCTTTGGCAGCAATAACTCAACCAAACTATTTCTGCAGTTGCAGATCACACCTGCACAACGGTCAGGAGGAATTTTGGACCATTCCTCTTTACAAAACTTTTTCAGTTCAGCAATATTTTTGGGATGTCTGGTGTGAACCGCTTTATTGAGGTCATGCTACAGCATCTCGATCGGGTTGAGGTCAGGACTCTGACTGGGCCACTCCAGAAGGCATATTTTCTTCTGTTGATTTACTTCTGTGTTTTGGGTCGTTGTCCTGTTACATCACCCAACATCTGTTGAGCTTCAATAGGCGGAGAGATAGTCTACATTTTCCTGCAAAATGTCTTGATGAACTTGAGAATGAATTTTTCAGTTGGTGATACTAAGCTGTACAGGCCCTGAGTCAGCAAAGCAACCCCAAACCATGATGCTCCTTCCACCATCGTAGACTTGTCAACAAAGATGTTAGCATGTTCCAGAGATTTATTTAAGTCTTTAGCTGACACTCCAGGATTCTTCTTAACCTTATTGAGCCTTCTGCACTGTGCTCATTTATTTGTATTTATTTTATTTTATTTAACCTTTATTTAACTAGGCAAGTCAGTTCAGCAATATTGCAGTCATCTTTGCAGGACAGCCAATCATAGGGAGAGTGGCAACAGTTCTGAACTTTCTCCATTTATAGACAATTTGTCTTACTGTGAACTGATGAACATCAAGGCTTTTAGAGATAATTTTGTAATACTTTCCAGCTTTATACAAGTCTACAATTCTTAATCTTAGGTCTTCTGAGATCTATTTTGTTCAAGGCATGGTTCACATCAGGCAATGTTTCTTGTGAATAGCAAACTCAAATTTTTTGAGTGTTTTTATAGGGCAGCTCTAACCAATGTCTCCAATCTCATCTCATTGATTGGACTCCAGGTTAGCTGACCCCTGACTCCAATTAGCTTTTGGAGAAGTCATTTGCTTAGTGGTTTACATACTTTTTCCAACCTACACTGTGAATGTTTAAATATATTCAATATAGATAAAAAAATACAATGCTTAGTTATTAGTTTAAGCAAACTGTGTTTGTCTATTGTTGTGACTTAGATGAAGATCAAATCACAATTTATAACCAATTGATGCAGAAATCCCGGTAATTCCAAAGGGTTCACATATTTTGTTGTTGCCACTGTATATTCTTATTCCATTCCATTCCTTATTCCATTAGATATTTGTTGTGGAATTGTTAGATATTTCTTGATAGATATTGCTCTACTGTCAGAACTAGAAACACATGCATTTCGCTACACTCACAATAACCTCTGCTAACCATGTGTATGTGACCAATACAATTTGATTTGATTTGTATGCACAGACACACACATACACAGGTGCGCACACACCACCCGTATACTAGGTAAAGCCCATGTTCACAGCAAGGACTTGGCTAAGACAGACTCCCCATTAGGAACAATCCATTTCAGCTTCAGCCAGCGTTTGCAATTAAGCTTCATGCCGGCTGCTGCGTTGTCACAAACTCACGCGTTGCCTTTCCTTCGAATGAATCACCTGTACAGTTTAATTATTTAGCCCTTCTCATCCTCTTCAATCCTCCAGCACCACCACTACTACAGTACTTCTACTACCTCATTATCAAACTAGGGCAATTTCCCCCCAGCAAGCCCATCTCTTCTGCATTTCTGCTTTAAACAAGACTGATGAAGGCCGATAAAAGTGGGAGAGAGTGAGCCGTAGAAATGATTGGGGATAAATGAAATGTTTGGAAATCTAAACAGGAAGAGGAGATAGGTCTCTGACGGCTGCGACCGATGGGGGCAATCAAATGACATGGCTGACAGTGGTAGAGTGGTGATCTCTTGGATGCTGAATTACCCCGATGGAAGGGAGTTGTTTATGTACGCTCTGCCTCCAGAGGTAGAAGAGAGGCAGGAGGATGGGGTACAGGTTTCATCTTTTCTATTCATAACAACCATGTTTGGAAGAATGAAGAAATCCACCAACTAACACATCATTGGTGCACCCGTGTCATCGTCAGCCATGTCAAATGGACACAACTATAATGTCAAGCAGTCAAATGGTGAGTTGTGGAAGAATTTATTAACATCCATCCAGGGTGAGTGTTGGGGTATGTTTTTGTGGGAGGGGGGTCATTTAGCCCCCCATAGCCCAGGTGATGGGACCATCAGTCTCTCGTCAGACCCAGCTGCTCATAGAATATAAATTAAAACGTTGTAGGATGGGCCAGGGTCTGTGAGCTCGATCACTAATAAGGCTTTCCTGGTCGATAAATGACTCCATACAGCAAATTAAACCGTAAATTGAGTTAGTGACGGCAAATATTTTGAGTATGAGGGACCTGGGTTAATGAATGTGCTCGGTTTGCATGGCAGAGTGGGGTTGGGGGTGAATTGATATGTAAATCTTCTCAACATTAATGCACCCAGAGCTTTGTACCATGTGCCTAACCTACCAACATACAGTACATCATTTACAACGTTTACAGTAGTGTAAACGTTGAGTCCTCTCAAAACAAATGCATTCTCAACCTGACAGCTCATTCAACATATCGTTGACATTTCTCTTATGCCCCATCTTATTAAAAGCAGCTAGATGGTTTATGTTTACGATGGAGCCATCGGTAGCACCCTGTAAGACCTGTTATCAATAAAGCCCTTGCATGCCTTGGCTCAAACCATAATGTATGGCTGGCTACAGAGCATGACTCACAGGCAGTATCTTATTAACCACACATTGCCCATTCTGATATGAGTGGCACAGTCTAACAAAACAGCCTAGAAGGCCCGTATCAAATGCCTTTTAAGTACATGTGTATGATGTGGTTTGAAGCATTGTGCAATGAAATAATCAGAGCTTGTTCTAACAAGGAGAGGTGACTGTCAAAGTCATTTAGAAGTGCTATGGCTGTAAGGAAAAACCTTGTAATTAGTGCCAAGATATTCAGCGTTTTATGCAATGACTTTGAGTGGTTTTATTTTCTACACCACAAGAGCATTTAAGGACAGGCAGTACAGATGTTCTTTGTCTTTTTGAATAATCTTACTCACTTGCTCCGCTTATTTGTGATACCATAACATTATCTTATTGTGGTTGTATTAATATGAGGGCCCCATTGTAATTCCTCTTTCCCTCTTCCTAGGACTGCTCATCCTTTCCCTCTTCCTAGGACTGCTCATCCTTTCCCTCTTCCTAGGACTGCTCATTCTTTCCCTCTCTGGGACGAAACTCAATCCTTTATTTGGAAAAGTCGGGAATGGCGCAGATTCCGTCATGGAATGATCATCATGCTGAAAACAGCTTCTCCCTGACCGCTACTACTCATCGCCCTTCTGTGAGGTACTATCCCTTACAGCCATGGTCTGGAGGACCTGGTTGAGAGCATCTGTACCCGTGTGGGTCCTCCCTGACCACCACCGGACCAAAGCCGTGACCTTGGTCGAGCCGTGACAAAGCGAAAGCCGAATAAAGGGAAAGTTGAGGAGACTGTTGAGGGGACAGGGGAGTGGTGTTGGCCACATGTTTCGTCATGTCCTGGTTTTCTTTTGTGGCTTTTTTCATTAAGGAATTTAGTATTCCTCTAAATCTCTATCTTCTCTCTCTCTCTCTCTCTCTCTCTCTCTCTCTCTCTCTCTCCCCCTCTCTCTCTCTCTTCTCTCTATCCTATCTCTCTCTCTCTCTCTCTCTCTCCCCCTCTCTCTCTCTCTCTCTCTCTATCTCGCCCCCTCTCTCTTTCTTTCTCTCTTTCTTTCTCTCTCTCTCTCTCTCTTTCTCTCTCTCTCTCTCTCTCTCTCCCCCTCTCTCTCTTTCGCTCTCTCTTTCTCTCTCTCTCTTTCTCTCTCTCTCTCTCTCTCCCTCTCTCTCTTTCTGTCTATTGTCCTCTCTCTCTCTCTCTCTCTCTCTCTCTCTCTCTCTCTCCAACTCTCTCTCTGCACGGTGTAAGTCCTAAGTCTTTAGGCCTAAGCCCTCATGGGCAGCCATAAGTAACGTCTGGGTTTAGCACGTTGCTGGGGCTGGTTGGGGCCCTCCAGAGGAACCACAGCTTAATTAACCCAGCACTTGAAGGAGACGGTCCGTCTACAGCCTAGACCCACGGCCAACTAACGGGTTTACTGTGGGGCTATGGGCCAGGCAAATTACCCCGTCTCACTCATCTTCTCTCTCTGTCGCGATCTGTCTCTTGGTTGTCTGTCTGCCTGTCTGTATCTCTTTGCCTCTACACCTCTAATTTTTCCTGTTCTTCCCCTTCTCTTTGCCTCTCACTGTCTCTCATTTATTTTCTCTATCTTTTCCACAATTGTCTTTCTCTTTGTCTGTATATTCTCTGTCCTGATGTCTTCCTAATACTGTATATGCCATTTAGCAGACACTTTTATCCAAAGGGACTTACAATCATGCGTGCATACATTTTATGTATGGGTGGTTCCGGCAATCGAAGCCACTTCCATGGTGTTACAAGTGTCATGCTCTACCAACTGAGCTACAAAGGACCAACCCATACTCTCTTTATGATGAGCACAACATTCCTCAAAGTTACCCCTGCTCCCCCTTTAGCCTTTACCACTACTACTCATTCCTCTAATCTCCTCTCTGGCCTGGCACGGTGATGTGTGTGAGTGTACTTTATCTACCACTGTAGTTACTATGTATATCTGTGGTGGGCCGGCTAACGCCAGGAAAGATAAAGACGTGTGTGAATTTTTCATTCAAGTACCGTACGATACTCCAAAGATAATCCACCTCTGAGGAGTGAGACATCGGCGGGAGCGGGACGGAGAGTTTGGGGTTTGAGTGGCTCGGTAATCTCTCTGTATCTCCAACCTCGACATGACACGCTCTTTCCTCACCACTTATTGCAGATGGGTGGATGTGATAAGAACGGGTAAACACACTTGGGCAGCATGTTTTCCAGTACACGTGTTCGCCTCTCAAACCATTCCCTGGTGCCACCACAGCTACTTTACAAATAATGGCCCCCATGTGTAAGGGCTCCAGGGCTGTGCGGGACTGCGGGACTGGGGGACTGGGCTCGGTGCCCAGTCTGAAACCCTGTCAGGACGGCAGTAAATTTCCCCTTGTTTTCAGCCATTGTAATTTAGGGTCCAGATGTGCAGGAGACTGAGGACAGAGTCAGATAAACAGCTCGTTACATATTTATTTTCCATACATATTACGATACATGGATTTCCGTTCTCTCCACCACCCCAGGGCAACACAACGAATCAAAAAGCGGTGTATGCATTGAGGCTTAGTGGATATGCAACTTTTGTGTATTGAGATTCAGTGAGTGTAACATTTATGTGCATTAGGAAACATTGAATGTCGAATTAGATGAATAGACTCTGCTTACTATGTCGAAAATCCATCCCACAGGTATAACCATCATGCATTGTAGCACTTATGCCATAAGGAGTAGCTCCAATACGAAGAGTGTCACTCATCTATAATACATGCTGTCGCATCAGCTAGGGTTACCTGGATCGCTCTTCATCCACAGCATCATCCACAGCACCTTCCACAGCACCATCCACAGGACCTTCCACAGCACCTTCCAGAGAGAATAATGACAGAAAAACAGTGGGCTGTGTAAGGCCATGTGATGCTGCATCCTCAGTGAGGCTTGAGGCCGAGGCTGTCCTAAAATTGGCAGTGTACCTCCGACCACAGTGCCTGTTGGATGAGCGGGTCTGTATTAATTAGAAATATAATAGGGGATGAAGGGACACTGTTGGATGGGGTGGGAGGGCTGATGAATACGTGTGGATGGGAGATCTGCTTGAATTTGCCCAATAGTTTTCTGTGGAGGGAAAGCATACCGTGTGCTGTACAGTATGGGCTTTTTGTGGTAAGATACAGTTTATCTGTGTGGTGGACAGAGACCACAGGTCATACAAGGACAGAGTTAGTGAAATGTGGAATATGTTTATGGTCATGAATGGTGAGCTGAACGTATAGATGCTATGATATTTTTCAACATACAGTAGCAGGGATTCAAATTTTTCTAAATTCCATTTTCCCGGTCAATTGGTTGATGATACATGCTAATTTATATGCAAATGATTCATTCCCTCACTGTAGTGTCTGCATTATGAAGCATCATACTCTTTGCCAACACAACCCATAACAGGTATCATAACACATTACCCCTCATCATTTACAATACAACAGTCTACAGTGTATGTTCATCCAGGCTCTTTTCTCTGTGTGCAGTGAGGCATGGCCCGTGCCAGGCCCAGGCAAAATGAGCACATACCAGCGTGCCATGATTTGGCCCCCCTGCCTCTCTCTCATTTCATTTGATCCTGTGGTGCTGCCAGTCTCAGCCCGCGCTGCCGGAGACACACACCAGATTAATGCCTCTTAATTAACAGTACAAAGTGACTAATTGGGGAGCATGTCAGAGGTATGTGTTCAATTTGCACATCAGTAATGATAAGTTTGGAGAGATCCCCAGTGTCAAGAACACATCTAATTGCAACAGGGAATTATAGACACTGGTTGTTAATGCTACGGTAATTATACAGACATAGAGGGGGCACACACACACACACACACACAAATGTGCGTATACAAACATACACACACGCGCGCACACACACACACACACACACACACACACACACACACACACACACACACACACACACACACACACACACACACACACACACACACACAGAAAAGGTTGCTTTACCTGTGTTTTACATATCATCTCTAAGTTAAACATATCAGTAAAGTTCTGTGTTTGCCTAAACATTCCACAGGCTAAACTGCAATTAACAGCAGTGCTTTACCACACACCTGATTTTGTCCTTTCTTCCCAACCTAATATTAATAAACCAACCAAATGGTCATTAACCAGTGCAGGGCCAAACAAGTTTTAAAAAAGAACCAGTCATTAAATGACAGTTATTAGTGATTTTGTTCTTGTCAGTAGAAACCAGTTACCCAGTATGTGTAATTCCTAGCTACCATTACTGAAGCATTGAAGAATAAGATATGGTTAACCACAAAACATGGAAACATACAGTTGTTCAGAGACAGTCAACCATAGGCATATCAATACCCGGCCAAATCTAAGGCTGTATGTGTGTGTGTGTGCGGGTGTGCATACCTCTTAGTGTATATGTGTGGGTGTGCATACCTCATAGTGTATGTGTGTGGGTGTGCATACCTCTATTTGTATATGTGTGGGTGTGCGTACACATGTGTTTGTGTGTGCATGAATCTGTGCCCTGTAAAAATGGCTGCTGTATGGGTCATTGCCAGACGTCTGTGGCCACACAGAGAGAAGCAGCAGGGGGCCGTCTCTTCCCCTAGTTTACAGCCCTCTGTGGAAGGAGGCTCATTCTCTCCCCTGACTGTCTGCTCCTGCTGCTGTTGGCTGCACTCTTTATTTTGCTGCTTATGCTACGGACGCTAATATTAGATCAGCCGAGACTACTGCTCGATAGAAAATGCTTTATGCTCGTTAAAATAATTGCTCTCAGTTTTCCAACCAATAAAATTGCCTTTGTAATTTGGTGAGGAATGTATCTTCTGAGACAATCACTCTCAGGCCGGAGCGATGGCAACAGTTTTAATTAGTGGCATCGGATTTCCACTGAAATGAATCCTGGGTTCTGCACATAGCGGTAATTGTTGGATAATAGTCTTATTAATTCTGCCACACTAAAGGGGGTGAACAACAACACCATACCCCTCGCACCTCTTCGGGGTAATTTGGGCATTCCGACTTAATGGAATTCCGATCCAATGAATACGTGGCTACTCATTTTATGCAAGCACTCTCTCTCCAAAGGATGGAAACATGGGTGACTGCCGGGAGCATCCCGCTGTTCGGCTCACAAAGGCCGGGGCTCCCTTAGTCCCACTGAAGAATTCCGGAGTGCCACGGGGCTGCCGGCCCACGCTGGTCACCGCGGTGGGCTTTCACAGGAGCGGACCTCGCTGCTGTAATCCCATAATCCTGCTGCACGGGGGTCGGGGGGGGAGTGGGGGAGAGAGCTTTAATTAAGATCTGGAGTGGTGGAGGTGAGGGGGAGAAAGGGGAAGTGTGGGGGTGAGAAGGGGGAACCATGTCAGGTTGACTTTGCGATGTGGAGTGAGAGGGCTACTTGTTCAGGTCAGCAGCCCCACATTACTCCTGGTCTCTCATTGTTCCTTTAGTTTCAGAGAGCCTCTTACATTCAAGGCTCTATGTGGTCTGTGGTCAGAAACAGTGTGTGTCTCAATGTTCTCCCCAAACCAGCTGTATCACAAAATAGGTCTCATGCTTATGTATTTTACAAACATGTTCAATATGTACATTTGTCTATAGTGGATTAAATTTAAAGTACTTACATTTTAATAAAAGTTAATATGCTTCCCTCAATGCTGTGAGTAAAATAAACAATATTGTTCTAGCCCCTGTAGTTGGGTTTGAGTTCCTGTAGGCGGTCATGTAATTCCCTTCTTGACCACATGAGGCCACTGTCCTGCGTCGATGTGTGTTGTTCGTTTAATATGCTAAACCCTGTAGAAGAGGAATGGTTTACGTTCCAAAATGGCTTCAGATGTTGTCAAACTCCATCCTTCTTGCTATCATTTTGTAGAAGCATTGTCTGTAAGTAAAATGAATCATAACATAACACAGAATTTGTTCTTAAATTACTTTTTGTACGGATTATCGTTTTAATGAGATTTATGAATCTTCTTGATAGCCACATGGATATCTGTTCAGTGCATTTGATCTTGTGATGTTTTGGGGAATTATTTGCATCCGATTTAATGCATAATACCGCTTATTTCTGTGTTTATGAACATGTGAGAATTAAGCCTAGTATTCAGCTAGCGTACAATAAGTCCTACAACATTCTACTCGTTGTTCTTTTCCTTCTATATTTGAGTTTTAGTCATTTCAGTCACTATTGCTGTATCTACGAAGCGGCGGCAATAAATGATCCTTCAACACTACAGTAGCTGTACCGGGTTTCTCTATCTGCTAAGCTAGAGAAGGGGACTTAAAAAGGGGACTCTTTTGCGAGGGGCAGAATAAATATGGTAACTATATATAAATGGATCATTCTATTTGAAGTGTCCTAATGTGCAATGGTAGTAAAAAGCATGATACTAATGCTGTGCTGTAGAACCTGGTCTAAAATGTAATGTTACAGGGCCAACTCTCACTCGCTCTCTCCGTAATGAAATGACATCACTTCAGTACAAATCCCTTTACTTCCCCCACCTGGCCCCCTCCCTCAGTGGGATTTCATTTCCTGCAGTTAGCCTGCATTATTGCCTCCTCTCCGGGGCTATTGATTTTACTGAATATGGTTATTACAATGCAAAAGCCTGCTAACTCTCCAACCATTCATTCTACAGCATCTCACAGCAACCAATACCTCTCAGATCTGCATTAAGTTTAGCTGGAAAACATTCATTTCTGTTTAGACGATCAATATTGTTTACAGACTAATTGGAATATTATTAATCTAATATGATTGTAACATTTTGTGTAATATGGATGTTCTACTCTTAGGAAAGTAGGGGAAATAGCTAAACAATTGTTTGAATATTGGGCTTTCAGCAGTGTGTGTGTGTGTGTGTGTGTGTGTGTGTGTGTGTGTGTGTGTGTGTGTGTGTGTGTGTGTGTGTGTGTGTGTGTGTGTGTGTGTGTGTGTGTGTGTGTGCGTGTGCGTGCACATTCTGCCTCTATATTTTAACCAATGTGTGTGAATAGGATTTGCACTTATATATTATCTTCTGTAATGCAGCGATAGTTATGGACCCAATGAGAGTCCAATTATTTGTCCTTCAGGTTACTCCAGCTCCCTTCCACCCCATGCCCAGCTGAGAGTTTGTCAGGGCAGGGCGTAGGTAGGTCGGGGTACTGAGGGGCCTCCAGGGCCAGGAAGCAGGAAGCACCTGGGGTCTTCTTGGGGTCCTCCTGGAGCCGGCAGATACGCCCGGCCTGCATTAATACAATCACACACTGACAGCAGGGCGGCCTCAGCTCTGCCTGATGGATATTGCTCTTGTCAACACCGTGCCACAGATCCCAGGCTCTCCTATCAGGAGCATGACCTTGCCCACTGTGTGCGTTTGTGTGTACGTGCGTGTGATGTGTGTGCGTGCGTGTATGTATGTGTGTACATGTGTCTTTGTGGCTAGTATGTGTGTGGAGGGAATAGATCTGAGTGTGGCCCCTCTCATGACTTACTTCAGTTTCAAAATGATGGCTTTGTGTGGCATTGTCCACATTCCCCTGATGACAGATAGACAGGAGGGGATGCTGTCTGTTTTTCCCCACACACAGATTCATCGAGCAGGGGCTTCACTTCGGGCACTTCCTCAGAGGTTTCCACCACTCCTGGTGTACCCTTTTGAGTATGATCTTGACCCTTGATCTTGACCCCTTTGAGTATGGTGATCTTGACTTGTATAATTTATTAGCTCCTTTATACATTAATACAGCTGTTGACTTCTGTGAGAGTACCAGGGCAATGTCACCACCGACCACATGACCTGACACTAAACAGGTAACACATTAACTCTCCATGGACTGGATCCATCAGATTATTGTGACACAGTTCATACTGACAAAAACAGGTTATCACACAGGAAAAGTCCAATGCTAAAGTCATTTGTACATAGCAACATACTGTATATAGGTCAAAAATATGCTGTAGATAATCAGACTACACTTCTATCAGTCAGACCACCTCTCATATCAGTCAGGTTACCAAAGGGGAGAACCTATGTCATAGCGCCTGTATGTTACCATAAACCTGACATAACCTGACATATAGAGATCATATGTCATCCACACAACGGTATCCTGACTGTAATTGCAGATTGCTGAAATGAAAGGTTCATTTGCCTAACTACCCTCATCAGATCAGATGTATCTATCCCCTATCTATCGCCATATGTAGAGGTACAGACACAGTTACATCAGGCGTGACAGGGAGCACACTCTCCCAGTTATATGTCAGAGGATAACTGTGAGCCCTGGGTGTTCCCTGGAGTTGTGCTTTGCTCTGCATTGGGAACCTTTGAGATGTCATTGGATTTTATCGCCCTGTAAAAGAATGCTGTTAGGGCCAGCCGTGCGCATCATGTGATTACAACATGGTATTCTGAAGGGGCAATAAGAGAGGCATCTCTGGTCGGGGAAGAGGCAGGGATCTGGAATAAAGTGGCTTGGTTGTATTTCAGTGGGATAAAGAACACGTAAGAGTTATGGCAGTAAACCTTCAGTTTCACTATGAGCTGCAGGTACAGTATCACAGCTAATCTGAGGCAGTCTGAGTGGGACTTTAATCTGAGATCGTATGTCTAGCAGTTCAGCACCTACATTACTACACCAGGTGGTTTCTGCTGTTATACAAAGGATGTTATATTGTGTTTGTCATGTGCTAGGTTAACATCGATATTCAATAGTGTTATGAGTAACTTTCATGGCCAAGCTACAGTAGAGGCTCCAATGGGAAACGGTAGGCCTGTATATGATTTCACCAACATGAATTAAATCAGAGATCTAGAGTTATTCTCTGGCCTCCGTGAGAGGAAGAAGAGGATTCACAGAAAAAAAACAATAATTAGCTGAGCTGATGTAAGGCTGATGGTAAAACTAAACTACATTACATTTACCACTCATTCTAAAGGCTCACAAACCCACAGCTAAATGGATAAAAGCAGGGCCTTAGAATGAAACAGAAATACATTTAGTCTCCTTCTGAGCGCTGAACACAGAAACTCAAAGCGAACGGGTTGTAAATGAAGAGATTCATTCATTACGCCGACTGTGAAGCTAGGTAGTGTCAGTTGATAAGAGCAGGTTGAACACTAGATGATTCCCCAGTGCCCAGGCAGGATTACTCCCCTAATCTCTTCTGTCACATCCAGTGATGGCCCAAATCTCCCCTCGCTCTGAGGGACTTTCAACCTGTCAATTCAAATGAGCGGGGTCTTAACCAACACCTCTCTCCCACTCGCAGAGCGCTCACATGCACCGAGACTTGTTTAACATAGGCCATGTAATGTCTGCTAGCGGCATGCATGCTAAAGCCAGGAGATCAGAGACTCACTCCATTGAGGGGCAGGGTATACGGGTTTAGGCTTGATGTTCCCTTTAAAATAGAATTTGTGTGTCAGCCTGTGAACATGTGTGTGTGTGTGTGTGTGTGTGTGTGTGTGTGTGTGTGTGTGTGTGTGTGTGTGTGTGTGTGTGTGTGTGTGTGTGTGTGTGTGTGTGTGTGTGTGTGTGTGTGTGTGTGTGTGTGTGTGTGTGTGTGCATGTTTTTGTCCCATGTGTACTGTAAGTTCAACTTTATGAACTTCAACTACTTGAGACTGACAACCATCAAACCACAAACATATTTACAGACATTACAACATAGCAACTGCATTCTTCCTTATGACTCAAAGATGCATCTCATTATTAGTTTCAACGGAATATCCCTGTAAATGTTGAGGAAACTACACAGAGTTGAGATAACACATACAGTAGATATATCCATAACTGGGAAGTGTTTTGAAAGCCCAGCCCATGACTCCATGGGATATAAAAGTACTGACAAAGTGTTGCTCTTCTAATCTGCAGGTAGGGTTAAAGGTCTGAGGGTAGGAACACTGCATCTCTTATCATTATCATAAATCATAGTATTTAGTCATTCAATATTACGCCGTCCCCCAGGACCATAATCTGTTGACAGGAGCGCTGTAGCCCTTACATAGCACCTCCAAATCCATACCGACGCATTTTTAATTGGTAAATAAATGCAAAATGCATGCTAACAGGCGACTGTAGTGGTGCTCCTGAATGCTTGAATATCGTTCTGAACATGATGTGCCCGTTATGGATTATGTATCAATGTGTGTTTCCAAGGTGATTTATAATAAGCAAAGCGTCCAGTCTTTTGATGAAGCATCATGGATACTCTTGAACTGACTTATTACTTCATCTAGCCCTGGTACAATGTCCAAATTCTAGACTCAAATGTGATGTCTTGTATACCTGTGAACCAAATAGTATGTGTTTTTTAAAACAAAAGGTTTTAACCTGACCATTTTGAAGGGATGAGAAATAGCATTGTTTTAAATTGTAATGTATTTAATTGCTTTTAAGACAGTTCACACATCAAGCAACATAACAAATAAGAATATAGACAAAGTACAACATAACAAAAGTCCCACAATAAAACAGTGGTATGTATAACAGATATCTCAGACACATTAGTAAAGCCAATGTATGATTACGGTCCCTTAATTCTCTCATTTTAATAAATTGTACAACAGAGAAGGACAGTGCTAGGTGTCAAATCCTGACAATGGCCAGTTCAAGCATAAACCCTGGGTAGAGGGGCTCATTGAATGTGGTCTGGAATGTATACAGGTGTGGCACTGTGTCAGAAGAGACTCTGTAGAAGGACAAAATGCCGGCCGGCCAGTTCAGATAAACCTACTCTTTTGGTGGGTTGGGAGTCTCCCTGGGGTTTAAGGGAGTTGTTGGGGGGTGGGAGAGGTATATCTTCCTCTTCATTATTGTGGCAGACCAGACAGAGTAACCAGGCCAAGTGATATATTCTCCAGAGCAGTTAAGACACCTGGATTTGTCATTGGATCCACGTTTACAGAGACGGCTATGTCTTTTTCTGCTGATATCTTTATATGTCACCCCGATCTTAGTCTCAATCCTGTTCCACTCTGCACCCCGATCTTAGTCTCAATCCTGTTCCACTGTGCACCCCGATCTTAGTCTCAATCCTGTTCCACTGTACACCCCGATCTTAGTCTCAATCCTGTTCCACTGTACACCCCGATCTTAGTCTCAATCCTGTTCCACTGTACACCCCGATCTTAGTCTCAATCCTGTTCCACTGTGCACCCCGATCTTAGTCTCAATCCTGTTCCACTGTGCACCCCGATCTTAGTCTCAATCCTGTTCCACTGTGCACCCCGATCTTAGTCTCAATCCTGTTCCACTGTACACCCCGATCTTAGTCTCAATCCTGTTCCACTGTGCACCCCGATCTTAGTCTCAATCCTGTTCCACTGTGCACCCCGATCTTAGTCTCAATCCTGTTCCACTGTACACCCCGATCTTAGTCTCAATCCTGTTCCACTCTGCACCCCGATCTTAGTCTCAATTCTGTTCCACTCTGCACCCCGATCTTAGTCTCAATCCCATTCCACTGTACACCCCGATCTTAGTCTCAATCCCATTCCACTGTACCTCCCAGTAACATCGCCCAGTCAGACCGTCTTTACACAGCACCTGTGGCCAGTGTTCAAACCTCTCTGGATGATCAGGATATTGTTGATTATTTTCCATCACCCTCACCTGTTCGGTACTCTCAGAGGGAGAGAGGCGTCTGTGTCCTGTGTCTGGGTCCAGTGTGAGCTTTGCAAGCATAGTTCCTAAATAGCCATGGTCTCACCCAGAACTCTTCATTATGGTCCACGTGTCGAGTTTCTCCACTCTACAGTGTGGATCCTCCAGTCTAGCTGAAAGAACCTTCAAGCCTGATTCTCCTGGGTGATTGAAGCTCAGGTCCAGCTCTCTTAGATGGGAGGGGTTGGACCTCAGAGCTGATGGAAGATAATTACAGTCCTCCTCTGTCACGCCACAGAATGATAGCCTTAGTATCTCTAGTTTACAGTTTGGATTCTGCAGACCAGTGGAGAGCCATTTCACTCCTGTATCGTGCAGGTCATCGTGACTCAGGTCCAGTTTTGTCAGGGAAGAGAGGCTTGCCTTGAGAGCTGATGCCAACACTTCACAACATTTCTTGCTCAGGGAACATCTGTTTAGCCTTAGTGTCTCCAATTTAGAGTGTGGACCTTTCAATGAAGTAAGGAGGATTGTCATTCTGCCATCATCATCATCATCATAATGATCATATTAATAATCATAATCATCATGATCATCATCATAAAACAGATGAAAGTTCCTCAGGTCAAGCTCTCTCAGTGGTGAGTCTGCAGATTGGAGAATGGAAGCCAGTGATTCACATAGCTTGCATGTGAGTGTGAGACTGAAGCCAGACAGCCTCAGTGTCTCCAGTTAAAGGTGTGGCTCTTTCAGTGAATCAAAGAGAACATTCCGTCTGTGCTCCTCAACATCCCTAACCCCCCTGTCATAATACAAATCTTAATTATGGAGTGTCACTCTGACACTCAGGTCAAGCTCTCTCAGAGGTGAGTCTGCTGATTGTAGAATGGAGGCCAGTGTTTCACAGTACTCCTCAGAAGGTGTAAAGTCAGGCAGGTCTGCCTTCCTACATTTCCTCACAGCTGGACTCAGTCTCTCACGCCCCCTCTTCTGATATGTTGTATTTCCTCAAATCAATCTCACCCAGAACACACCTTGGCATCAGCAGTGCATTGGCCAGTGCTGAGCAGTTTGTTTCTGAAAATGTTGTGTCTGTTTTATATCCTGAATCCAGGAACCTCATGTGCAGAGTTGTCTTTCATCTCAGTCAAGCAGAGGAGGAGATGGATGTACCTATCAGGTGAGACATTCCTTATGGAAGGCTCCCTGAGGTATTCCTTAGTTTCCTCAAAAGCATCTGAGCAGTTCAGTGTCTGTGGAAGTAGACCTTTTAGAAGACTCTGATTGGATCCCAGTGAGATGCCAAGAAAGAAGCGGATGAACAGGTCCAGGTGTCCATTATCAATCTCAAGGCTTTATCCACAATCATCTTTAGCAACTCATTCAAGGGAAGCTCTGTAGACACATTCTTCATAAAAGACTCCAGGCTCTTGATGTTCTTGGTGTCATGACTGGCCTGTTTGGGTCAGGTTATCTTTCACACCCATCAGTGGGGAAGAGATCGAGAGGTATGGAGATGTTTTTTTTAATGACACCTCACGCCCATTATAAATCTTAAGGCAGCAGACAAAATCCCCTTTTCCTCTCAGTATGGATGAATGGAATGTATGATGGGCCTATGGAGAACCTACTCCAGAACAGTAACATGCAATAAATGGACTTTGTGACAATATGTTTTGTCAGCCAATATGGTAGCAATGACGATAGATGGAATATGAAAATGAATGTCGTTTTTGTTATGTTATTAAAAGTTAAGACGATGTTATAACGAAAACAACATTCTAGCTTGAAGAGTTTTTACCATATGTACCTGACGTTTGCATAATGTACGTTGTGTGGAAAATGTCCAGATGAAAGAGAATGTTTTTGTAAAGATGAAATGTGAAGTTACTTGTCTAAATTGGATCTGAGTAAAATCCAGACCTTGCCTCGTAACTAGTTACGCCCAGAGAACTTGCCCTAAAGACAGAAACGCCCATTTCTGATCCGAGGGTATAAAACATGTGAGTTAAGAATGAACATTATGACTAGGGACCACGAGCTGCAGCCAAGGTCCAATGAGTTGTAACCCCAAAACGCAACATGGGGCTAAAGAAGACAAAGGAACCTTTTTGTGTCTAAGCAGGACCATCCGCTTATTCTCTCCAAGGAATCGTGTGTCTACACTGCTTTCATTCCCACGCTGGAACCACCTATATGGCAGATTAGCCGTCCTCAGAAGACCCCTCTTTCAGAACAAGGCGAGGAAACAGACCACTAAGAGAAAGGACACTGACTTTGGGGACAATCAGACAGTTACACCCCCGTAACCGAAGAAGTGCCGTCATCAGAGGAGAAGGCGAAACAAGTCCACGAGGTGATACCCTATCAGAGGGCGACCTTTGACACATAATTACATCATTATATTCTAACCCAGAAGCAGTTCTGGGCAAGGTTAGGGTTAAACTAAGTGTAGTTTACAAATGTACCCAAGTGTGCTTTTCTCTCATGCTCTCTATCTCTTTCTCTCTCTTTTGAAATCCCCATTTTGTGTAACACGCATCATATTGTGTTGGCCCACTAGGGATGTGTTTCAGTGTACTAAGTTCTAATCAATAGCTCAGACTGTGTGTATGTGTATCTTATATTATCATTTTAGCTTGTTAGTAAATAAATAATCAACTCAATTGGTGTGGTACGGACTTATTTAGTGGGACTCGGGTTTGTGCAGATTCCCGGATTATGCGACGTTCAGAATGAGACTGTAGAGGAAATAAATTAATTTGCGACTGTTGTAAAATCGATATTCTAATATCCTTTGAGTTCATTTGGGAAATAGAAACTCTCCCATGGTGCCCCAGGTTACTGACTTAATAATTACCTGATTCATTTAATCACATTTATTTAAACAGTTGATCATTTGATGAACAGCTGTCGTCACATTAATCAATCCAACGTCATGACATTGGTCACACAGCAGTATAACACATAAAGAGCAACAAGAAACTCCTGAAAGCTCAGGTGAACAAAGCAGTACACCTTCATCTGATAACACAAAGAAACCCTTTTAATAGTACCCAGAGTACGCAGATGCTTCACTGACATCAATTCCACACTGTCTCAGGTCATCCTCACATAATATGATATTCCCTTTACCAGCTCATCAAATACCAGCTGCCCCAGTTTGAGAATGATTCCTTTGTTTTTTTCCAGGATTCTTTGTGGATCATGCTCATTTTGCCCATCATACTTCTTATTCTTTAGGTCTGTCTGAATAAACACAAGGTGAGTGTACATCTCAGTCAGAGTTGTGATCTCATCACTCATCTTCACACAACATTTCCTCAAAAACCAATGCAGTAATCCAACAGAAGACTGGTATGTGACATGATGTAGACACTCCTCATTCCCTTTATCTATGACATAATTCTACTGGCCAGCTTCTTTTCACGGAATCGCTTGTCAATGAACCACCTCGTGGAATATTACTCTTTCTGTTTGTCTTTGAACCCTCGTACTTCCGTCCTTTGGTTGATGCACTCACAGGGTATGAGATTGGCATCTGCTGGTCTGGATGTTATCCAGAGGAGAGCTTTGGGAAGCAGATTTCCTTTGATAAGGTTTGTCAGCAACACATCCACTGATGACATCTCTGTTAGATCACTCAACTTCTTGTTCTGCCAAAAATCGAATGGAAGTTTGCTTTCATCCAGACCATCAAAGATGAACATTACTTTACGGCCAATATATGTATTTGTGTTGGTTATCTCTTTAAGTTCAGGATGGCAATAATGTATAAGTTCTTGAAGACTGTACTGGTCATTTTTTAAATCAAATTCATCTCTCAGAATGCGAGCACAAAGATCAACATCCTTTCTCTTTAACTCTCTGTATAATGTCACCCACTTTCTGCAGTGCTCCTAGTCTGTTGATCATGGTCCATGGCTGGCGACGTAGTGCCACCCAGCTCCTGGACCAAGACAGGTTCTGTCTTCAGTAGATTCCTGTGGAAGGCTGATTTGACTTTTATTCCCCCTGAATTGAAGACCTTGAACAGCTCCCTCACTTGTTCCTCTCTGGTCCGGGCAGTGTGAATGTTTGAGTACACCTCTTCATGGATCATACACTTCTGGACCAGGTGATCTGCTATGGGCATCACTGTGGAAACCCTCTGAATGAGATCTGGGCCTGTCCAAAAACTGAGCATCTTCATTTTCCTTTTCATTCAGTCTCTCTAGAGAGTGTTGCTCCATTGTTGATATAGCCAACGTTCCTCTCTTCTCTTCTCTTCTCTCTTCTGTCTCCCCATCTTCTCTCTCCTTTTCTGACTCTCTTCTTTCTCATTCTCCTCTGTTCTTAAGTAATACCCTCCATATATCTGCATACCCAGTATCAATACGAAACCTTTCTTGTAACAGTAATGCACTTTTCACAGTGTGGTGTTGTGGTGCTCAACTTTGACTCTCTGCCTTACATTTAGCCTCTCTAGAGAATTGTTGCTCCATTATTGGGACAGCCAGGGTTCCTCTCTTCTTTCTTCAGTGTCCCCGTCTTCTCTCTCGTTTTCGGACTCCTCTTTTCTCTTCTTTCTCATTCCCCTCCTTCATTTTTAAGGTTGTGCCCTCCAAATCTCTGTATCCCCAGTCTCAATACAAAACATTTCTTGTAACATGAATGCACTTTTCACAGTGTGGTGTTGTGGCGCTCAACTTTGACTCTCTACCTTACTGTCACTAAGAGCGGGGAGTGTGTGGGAAACCCATTTGAGCAAACAGGAAACCAGCTATGCTGGTTGGGTGAGAGAGAGGGGGGGGGGGGTTGAGAAAGAGTGAGAGACTCCTTCCAATTTTGTCAAGTGTGTTTATGTCTATATATGGGTTGCAGCCGATACCAGGGTTTTTTATTGGCCCTCCAATGCGTTGCATAGCACCACCCCATTTGATGCACACACACTCACACAACCATTCACATTCCTTCACGCTCTTCACACACGCTGCTGCTACTCTGTTTATTATCTCTGCATAGTCATTTTTCACCTACCTACCTACATGTACATATTATCTCAAGTACCTCGACTACCCCGTACCCTTGCACATTGACTAGGTACCGGTTATTTATTTGAATTTTTTTGTGTTACGATTTTACCTTCAGTTTATTAAGGGTCATAAGGTGAATGCACCAATTTGTAAGTCGCTCTGGATAAGAGCGTCTGCTAAATGACTTAAATGTAAATGTAATTAAGCAATTTTGTCCTACTTACTTTCTTAAAACATACTTTTTTGGGGGCTCATAAGTAAGAATTTCACAGGAAGATCTACACCTGTTGTATTCGGCACGTGACAAATAACATTTGATTTCATTTTGATTTGATAGTCTAGGAACGCAACATGGTTCTGCAATATGTTGTTCATAGAAATTACAGTGAAACTACGAGACACAATTCAGAAGCCAAATAGGGAAAATGTAAAATAGTCCAGATATCATGGCACAGTCATAACATCCATGGAATAAAGGCAAATATAAGTGACTGCATGACATTAGTCTGTAATAGCATGTTATCTCCCTCCGTCTCAGAGCTTAAAGGGATACTTTGAGATTTTGGCAATGAGGCCCTTTAGCATTTGGTGACAGACAAGTTTATAGAGATTGTTTCCCTTCCATGTTCTGCAAATATGGAAGACCAAATACTTCAAGAGGAACTTAATGTTCCCTCAACACATCAAAATAAATAAATACAAAATACAAAAATAATTGTGGTTTATGAGGTCAGCATACGGCCATGACTCGATTCATTCACCAGTAAAGAAGTATGATAGGAGAGTGTGAATAATGTGAATAATAGTGTGAATAATGACGCCGGAGAGGATGGCTGCCGTTTAACGGGCTCCTCACCAACTGTGCTATTTTGTTAGTTATTTTGTATTGTTTGTAACTTATTTCGTACACAACGTTGTTGCTACTGTCTCTTATGACTGAAAAGAGCTTCTGGACATCAGAACAGCGATTACTCACCTCGAACTGGACAAAGATTTTTTTCTTTAATGAGTAAGACACAAAGGATATACTGATTTCCAGAGATCAGCCCCAAATCCACGTCATTCACATGAAGAAAAAGGCAGAGATACAGAGGGAGAAGGTCGGGGTGCCTTGTGAGAATTCGGGAGCAAGTGAGTAAATCATCACTACCGTTGGTTCTATTGGCCAACGTACAATCACTGGAAAACAAACTCGATGATCTACGGTCAAGACTATCCTACCAACAGGACATTAACCTCTCTGGGATATTCGGGACGGTAGCGTCCCACCTCAACAACAGCCAGTGAAGGTGCAGCCAGTGAAATTCCTCAAACGTACAAGTATTTCACACCATTTTAAAGATAAACTTGTTGTAAATCCAGCCACAGTATCCGATTTCAAAAAGGCTTTACGACGAAAGCACACCAAACGATTATGTTAGGTCAGTACCTAGTCACAGAAAAACACAGCCATTTTTCCAGCCAAAGAGAGGAGTCACAAAAAGCAGAAATAGAGATAAAATTAATCACTAACCTTTGATGATCTTCATCAGATGACACTCTGATAGGACATAATGTTACACAATACATGTATATTTTGTTTGATAAAGTTCATATTTATATCCAAAAATCTCAGTTTACATTGGCGCGTTACGTTCAGTACTCCCAAGTTGAGACTACTGAACAATGACTCAAATGGCCACCCAGACTAGTCACTTTACCCCTAACTACATGTACAAATTACCCCGACTAACCTGTACCCCCGCACATTGACTCAGTACCGGTACCCTGTATATAGCCTCTTTGTTGTTATGTCATTTTATTGTGTTACCTTTAGTTAGATTCTTTACAATAGTAAATATTTTCTTAACTCTATTTCTTAAACTGCATTGTTGGTTAAGGGCTTGTAGAGTAAGCATTTCATGTTGTATTCAGGGCATGTGACAAAACATTTGATTTGATTTGGAATGTTACTCAAAGTACTGTATGTTCGATGTTATACAGTGCCTTGCAAAAATATTCATCCCCCTTGGCGTTTTTCCTGTTTTATTGCATTACAACCTGTTATTAAAATATATTTTTATTTGGATTTCATGTATGGACATAGACAAAATAGTTCAAATTGGTAAAGTGAAATTTCTAAAAATTACTTTTAAAAAAAACCCAGAAAAGTGGTGCGTACATATGTATTCACCCCTTTTGCTATGAAGCCAGTAAATAAGATCTGGTGTAACCAATTACCTTCAGAAGTCACATAATTAGTTAAATAAATTCCACCTGTGTGCAATCTAAGTGTCACATGATCTGCCACATGATCACAGTATATATACACCTGTTCTGAAAGGCCCCAGAGTCTGCAACACCACTAAGCAAAGGGCACCACCAATCAAGTGGCATCGTGAAGACCAATGAGCTCTCCAAACAGATCAGGGACACAGTTGTGGAGAAGTACAGATCAGGGTTGGGTTATAAAAAATATCAGAGACTTTGAACATCCCACAGAGCACCATTAAATCAATTATTGAAAAATTGAAAGAATATGGCACCACAACAAACCTTCCAAGAGAGGGTCGCCCACCAAAACTCACGGACCAGGCAAGGAGGGCAACAAAGAGACCAAAGATAACCCTGAAGGAGCTGCAAAGCTCCACAGCGGAGATTGGAGTAGCTGTCCAAATCAAATCAAATCAAATGTTATTTGTCACATACAAATGGTTAGCAGATGTTAATCCGAGTGTAGGGAAATGCTTGTGCTTCTAGTTCCGACCATGCAGTAATATCTAACAAGTAATCTAACCTAACAATTTCACAACAACTACCTTGTACACACAAGTGTAAACGAATGAATAAGAATATGTACATAAAAATATATGAATGAGTGATGGCCGAACGGCATAGGCAAGATGCAGTAGATTTTATAGAGTTCAGTATATACATATGAGATGAGTAATGTAGGGTGTGTAAACATGATATAAAGTGGCATTGTATAAAGTGGCTAGTGATACATTTATTACATACATTTTTCCATTATTAAAGTGGCTAGAGTTGAGTCAGTATGTTCGCAGCAGCCACTCAATGTTAGTGATGGCTGTTTAACAGTCTTATGGCCTTGAGATAGAAGCTGTTTTTCAGTCTCTCGGTCCCAGCTTTGATGCACCTGTACTGACCTCGCCTTCTGGATGATACCGGGGTGAACAGGCAGTGGCTCGGGTGGTTGTTGTCCTTGATTATCTTTTTGGCCTTCCTGTGACATTGGGTACTGAAGGTGTCCTGGAAGGCAGGTAGTTTGTCCCCGGTGATGCGTTGTGCAGACCTCACTACCCTCTGGAGAGGCTTATGGTTTTGGGCGGAGCAGTTTCCGAACCAGGCGGTAATACAGGATGCTCTCGATTGTGCATCTATAAAAGTTTGTGAGTGTTTTTGGTGACAAGCCAAATTTCTTCAGCCTCCTGAGGTTGAGGCGCTGCTGAGGCGCTGCTGCACCTTCTTCACCACGTTGTCTGTGTGGGTGGACCAATTTAGTTTGTCCGTGATGTGTACGCCGAGGAACTTAAAACTTACTACCCTCTCCACTACTGTCCCGTCGATGTGGATAGGGGGCTGCTCCCTCTGCTGTTTCCTGAAGTCCACGATCATCTCCTTTGTTTTGTTGACATTGAGTGTGAGGTTATTTTCCTGATACCACACTCCGAGGGCCCTCACCTCCTCCCTGTAGGCCGTCGCGTCGTTGTTGGTAATCAAGCCTATCACTGTAGTGTAGTCTGCAGTACTACTCAGAGGTCAGTGTCACATTGGTACAGAAGGAAATACCAAGCACGTTCACCTTTATGGAGCTACCTACTAAAACTTTATTGCAGGGAACAGTTACCTTGCAATAACTACTTTTCAACTACTGTGAGAGCTGGACTTGGGTATCCCTGTGCTATTGCCAATGAGACAGTCAAAGCTAAAAGTCCTAGAATTCATACAATCAGAGTGGCAACACTTAAAGGTGCACTGTACTATATCATAGAAATACCCTCCACCTTTCAGATATTCAGGAGTGCACCTTTA
Organism: Oncorhynchus nerka; assembly: GCF_034236695.1. Taxonomy (NCBI): domain Eukaryota; kingdom Metazoa; phylum Chordata; class Actinopteri; order Salmoniformes; family Salmonidae; genus Oncorhynchus; species Oncorhynchus nerka. The sequence continues at coordinate 74,221,779 of NC_088422.1, forward strand.
AGTCAGGTTGAACCCAGTGACTATATGCAAGTGTGCATTCTTAAATAAACTCAGAAACCCACAGTACGGTATATCTCAGGCAAAGAGCTTATTTGATGAACTGATGACCGGCCCAATCTCCAACTGCCTAATAACACCCGGCCAGCCATACCTTTCATTCATTCATGAATTTGTTAATTTGGTCGCTCATTCATTCGCTCATTCATTCGCTCATTCATTCGCTCATTCATTCAATCATTCATTCATTCATTAATTCCCTATCCCCCTCAGTTCATTTATGATAGCACACTGCTATCTGTCCTATCGGCTCATTATCTTCTTATGAACAGAAGTTTCATTCTCCTCCATCCACTTCGAACACGGTTAATTATTTCTAAACTTGCCTGAACTTAACGAGTGTGCTCTGAATTGTGACCAGAACTCCAGAGCTATCACAGCAATCAGTGTCCAAAGGCCAAGGCACAGCTCCATGTGTTGCTGCACATGCTCCTAACTCTGGTCCTCTCCAGGTTGGGATAAGGGCCAAACTGTTAGCTATGGCACATCAATTCTAGTAGTATGTCACAATGAATTAGACACAAGGCCAATGGAGTAAATGTGATTCTAGTTGCTGTGACCCTGCATTTTGAAACACACTGTATTATATATTATACTGTATTATGCATATTGAACTATAAGTTGCGACTCACTCCCATCAAACCGAATCTCAAGTAGCAAAAACCTAAATAGAATCACATTTTAAACAAACATTTTCTCCTTTGCAAATTGCTAAACGGGATTATCTTCTTCTTAGAAAACAGCCTTCAAAGTTTTGTGAGCCAAGTCTAGCTAAAGCTAACGCTTGCTAGCTAGCTAAATTACACCCACACATCTCTCCCTGGTCGAGGTTTTCTTTTTCCTTGGTGCAAAAAGTTGATGTACATCAAAAGCCGACAGTATTGTACTTGTAATTGTGGAGTTGGGTTTAGCTAAATACTTTTTGCATGGCTAATTTCCCTATCTAGCTTGATATGCAAGGCTTACAACAACTTTGACATATCACACCACGTATATTCACTTACTTGATTGGTTATTCTACTTGAATTTTCTAAAAGATGGGATTTAAGAGCGGTGTCATACATTTCACAAGGAATCAGCAGTTTTCTTTATGACTACCAAGACTTACAAAATGTAGTTACACAAAATATTACATGTCATGGAAGCCATTTATGCCCCCAAATTATTTTTAACCAGATTTTTCAACTTTGGAGCTATTTTCGGGGCACATATTTTGAAGCAGTCTCTATTGTAGTGTACAATTTTGAAAGCAGCCGTATGCTTAAATGAAATAGTTTCATACATTAATCTAGATGCTATCCATACTCATAAATGACCAATAATAAATGCATGCCTAACAGTGATAGATTGCTACTATGGCACAAGTAGCCCAGCGTAACTCTGGCAGGGATCTGTGTGAATGAGGTCCAAAGTTGAAATTCTACTGTTTATTACTGTAATTGGCGAAAAATGGAGATCAACATTTACAGCATTCAGGTGACAGGCAGTAGTTACCAGCCTTTATGGTTTTACTGCTTATGTTTCCTTATTAGCAGCCAGCTATCAGCCTCCCTATAAAAAGGACACAAGAATAAAAGGTATGAAACATTGTACAAATTTTACTCAAAGGTGACTTAGCTCATATAGCTGCTATACTAAACTCTGGGAATGTGTACAGTTGGACCAAAGAATTCCAGACCAGGTTTACTGTATATCTGACAGATGACAACAGTTCAGCTATCATGCCCTTGAGCTCAGTAAGCCATATTGTATGGACTATGATATATTCAGAAGAGAGCAGATGAAAGCACACAAACACCAAATAATTTTGAGACCATTTGTGACAGCTTGCTTTTAATTCAATTGAACTACAGGTCTCTCCATAGGTGATTAGGGACCAATATACAGCAGCATTCAAGTTCCATTAAAATACTTCTCAATAACCTCACTATAACGAGGTCCTTCATTTAACCCATTAGTGTTAACGCTCAGAGGTTCAACTAGTTCAACCACATTACGTAATTAGAGGTAATACAAAGACTAGGTGAACATGTCCTATCAGTTTGATTGCACCTATACTCTATACTCCTTTACACCCCACACCTGAGGGGAATGTTATTACGTAATGTGTTTTTACCTTTCTGAGATCCTCATATCTTCCGGATGGTTTGGGGAGGAAGGAGAGGGAGGGAACTGAGAAGGGTGCCAACTGTATACAGACATGCGGTAAATCAATAAATCCACAGATTTAAGATATTGTCCTTATCAAATTCTTAACATGACCTTATCAAAATATCAGCTCCTAAAGCCTTATGGGTGATCTGTGAAAACATTTCTACTGCTACTGCAGCAACTAAAGGGCATCTTCTCACAGAGAGAGACAAGAGAAATAGAACAAAATAACCTCACAAATAGTTAATTCAGTCAATTAAACCATGCCGAAGCTGATCTAGTAAATCCAATTTCAATGTACTTTATGTCGGCCTATATCAGACATTATGATCATTCAGGAATATGTCCAGGCAAAGTCATCTTCTAGCAGTCAGACAGAGTCTGTGTCTTATCCAGGTTGACACTCTGGCCCACTGTTATTACTCTAGCATACAGTCCCACCAGGAATACTATCAGTGTCTTATCTGTGGTGGAGTAAAGTTGGTGTGGGACATGAGTGTTTGATGAATGATTCACCCAGCTAGATAGAACAGTATGGTTAACATAATCCATAACTGGACAATAAGGACAGCCCCTTCACAATAATACACTCTCAATTGAGAATACTGTAGTGGACCAGATCAACAAAAATATTTTGTCATCAACACAAATATCACTTTTGAGGGCGACATTTTATAGAGCATAATACAACAATATGAGCAGTATACCAAAATGCACCAACTTTAGCCACACATTTTCTCCTCTGTGACATCAAGGTTAATAAAATAAAAAGGAGCTTTTGTTTGAACTGAATAAATAGCTGTTTTTAAAAACCCAGCGAGCCTCAATGTCATGTAGCCCATGCAGCAATGCTGAGGACGGAGGCGGAGGTAGACATCTTACACAGCCCCAGCAGAGGATCACCTCATCTGTCACTCACCCAGCGGGGGAGGTGAAGGGTAAGGAGGAGACAGGCACGCCGGCTAATCATTTTGTAATCAGGCGTCAAAACAAAACAAAAAAATGTTTATCTGATCAACGCGGGCGGTTGCCAGAGTTGACATGAGCGTTTTTTTCCCCTCCCGTGTCAGAGTGTCAGGCCTAATGGACAGCGGTGCGGAGGGGAGTTAATTATTTTTGATGACGTTCGCTGCTAATTTCCCATTTATATGGAGCCTCTTTTCTCCTCCGCCGTCAGCGAGGATTTATCAATCAAATCAGGGCCCTGAAATGGGCCTGTGTACACGCACACGCACACACACACACGCACGCACACACACACACACACACGCACACGCACACGCACACGCACACACACCCACACACACACACACACACACACACACACACACACACACACACACAAACACAGAATGATGCATACACACACATGGCCTCTTACACACACTGATGCATACACACACACACACACACACACACACACACACACACACACACACACACACACACACACACACACACACACACACACACACACACACACACATGCACACAAACACAGAATGATGCATACACACACATGGCCTCTTACACACACTGATGCATACACACACACACACACACACACACACACGCACACACACACGCACACACACACAAGGGTATCTGTACACCATCTATACACACATACACATGTGCGCACAAACACACACACAATGGGTATTGTTCTCTTTCTCCCTGTTACCTCTTGAGGACATTTTTTTCTGTCTTAATGAGAAAGGAGAGGCAGAATTGTTTGAGAGAAGGCAAAGGAAACAGGCATGCATAGACATGCTTATGAAGCACAGACCAAGTCCCTTCTGATAGTCAGACATGCTACACAAATGGCTCACTCATAGTGTATGGGTAAATATGCTCTGATTAAGGTACAACATACAACATAACACGTACATGCATTAGGACTGAGGAGTTACCCATGGTCATAAAGCACAAATACAGTGCCTTTGGAAAGTATTCAGACCCCTTGACTTTTTCCACATTTTGTTAGTGTAACGGATGTGAAACGGCTAGCTTAGTTAGCGGTGCACGCTAAATAGCGTTTCAATCGGTGACGTCACTTGCTCTGAGACCTTGAAGTAGTAGTTCCCCTTGCTCTGCAAGGGCCGTGGCTTTTGTGGAGCGATGGGTAACGATGCTTCGTGGGTGACTGTTGTTGATGTGTGCAGAGTGTCCCTGGTTCGCGCCCGGGTATGGGCGAGGGGACGGTCTAAAGTTATACTGTTACATTAGGTTACAGACTTATTCTGAAGTTGATTAAATCGTTTTTTCCTCATCAATCTACACACAATAACGCATAATGACGAGGTGAAAACAGGCTTTTAGAATTTTGTGCTAATTTATAAAAAATAAAAAAACTGAAATATCACATTTACATAACTATTCAGACCCTTTCTAAGTACTTTGATGAAGCACCTACGGCAGCGATTACAGCCTCAAGTCTTCTTGGGTATGACGCTACAAGCTTGGCACACCTGTACAAGTTAACCCACTGTTTCTAGGCCGTCATTGAAAATAAGAATTTGAAACTGACATTTCTAGTTAAATAAAGGTAAAATAAAATAAAACATTTGGGGAGTTTCTCCCATTCTTCTCTGCAGATCCTTTCAAGCTCTATCAGGTTGGATGGGGAGTGTTGCTGCACAGTTATTTTCAGGTCTCCAGATATGTTCGGATCGTTGTCCTGTTGGAACATTTACATTTACATTTAAGTCATTTAGCAGACGCTCTTATCCAGAGCGACTTACAAATTGGTGCGTTCACCTTATGACATCCAGTGGAACAGCCACTTTACAATAGTGCATCTAAATCTTTTAAGGGGGGTGTGAGAAGGATTACTTTATCCTATCCTAGGTATTCCTTAAAGAGGTGGGGTTTCAGGTGTCTCCGGAAGGTGGTGATTGACTCCGCTGTCCTGGCGTCGTGAGGGAGTTTGTTCCACCATTGGGGGGCCAGAGCAGCGAACAGTTTTGACTGGGCTGAGCGGGAACTGTACTTCCTCAGTGGTAGGGAGGCGAGCAGGCCAGAGGTGGATGAACGCAGTGCCCTTGTTTGGGTGTAGGGCCTGATCAGAGCCTGGAGGTACTGAGGTGCCGTTCCCCTCACAGCTCCGTAGGCAAGCACCATGGTCTTGTAGCGGATGCGAGCTTCAACTGGAAGCCAGTGGAGGGAGCGGAGGAGCGGGGTGACGTGAGAGAACTTGGGAAGGTTGAACACCAGACGGGCTGCGGCGTTCTGGATGAGTTGTAGGGGTTTAATGGCACAGGCAGGGAGCCCAGCCAACAGCGAGTTGCAGTAATCCAGACGGGAGATGACAAGTGCCTGGAGTAGGACCTGCGCCGCTTCCTGTTTGAGGCAGGGTCGTACTCTGCGGATGTTGTAGAGCATGAACCTACAGGAACGGGCCACCGCCTTGATGTCAGTTGAGAACGACAGGGTGTTGTCCAGGATCACGCCAAGGTTCTTAGCGCTCTGGGAGGAGGACACAATGGAGTTGTCAACCGTGATGGCGAGATCATGGAACGGGCAGTCCTTCCCCGGGAGGAAGAGCAGCTCCGTCTTGCCGAGGTTCAGCTTGAGGTGGTGATCCGTCATCCACACTGATATGTCTGCCAGACATGCAGAGATGCGATTCACCACCTGGTCATCAGAAGGGGGAAAGGAGAAGATTAATTGTGTGTCGTCTGCATAGCAATGATAGGAGAGACCATGTGAGGTTATGACAGAGCCAAGTGACTTGGTGTATAGCGAGAATAGGAGAGGGCCTAGAACAGAGCCCTGGGGGACGCCAGTGGTGAGAGCGCGTGGTGAGGAGACAGATTCTCGCCACACCACCTGGTAGGAGCGACCTGTCAGGTAGGACGCAATCCAAGCGTGGGCCGCGCCGGAGATGCCCAACTCGGAGAGGGTGGAGAGGAGGATCTGATGGTTCACAGTATCGAAGGCAGCCGATAGGTCTAGAAGGATGAGAGCAGAGGAGAGAGAGTTAGCTTTAGCAGTGCGGAGCGCCTCCGTGATACAGAGAAGAGCAGTCTCAGTTGAATGACTAGTCTTGAAACCTGACTGATTTGGATCAAGAAGGTCATTCTGAGAGAGATAGCGGGAGAGCTGGCCAAGGACGGCACGTTCAAGAGTTTTGGAGAGAAAAGAAAGAAGGGATACTGGTCTGTAGTTGTTGACATCGTAGGGATCGAGTGTAGGTTTTTTCAGAAGGGGTGCAACTCTCGCTCTCTTGAAGACGGAAGGGACGTAGCCAGCGGTCAGGGATGAGTTGATGAGCGAGGTGAGGTAAGGGAGAAGGTCTCCGGAAATGGTCTGGAGAAGAGAGGAGGGGATAGGGTCAAGCGGGCAGGTTGTTGGGCGGCCACAAGACGCGAGATTTCATCTGGAGAGAGAGGGAGAAAGAGGTCAGAGCACAGGGTAGGGCAGTGTGAGCAGAACCAGCGGTGTCGTTTGACTTAGCAAACGAGGATCGGATGTCGTCGACCTTCTTTTCAAAATGGTTGACGAAGTCATCTGCAGAGAGGGAGGAGGGGGGGGAGGGGGAGGAGGATTCAGGAGGGAGGAGAAGGTGGCAAAGAGCTTCCTAGGGTTAGAGGCAGATGCTTGGAATTTAGAGTGGAAGAAAGTGGCTTTAGCAGCAGAGACAGAAGAGGAAAATGTAGAGAGGAGGGAGTGAAAGGATGCCAGGTCCGCAGGGAGGCGAGTTTTCCTCCATTTCCGCTCGGCTGCCCGGAGCCTTGTTCTGTGAGCTCGCAATGAGTCGTCGAGCCACGGAGCGGGAGGGGAGGACCGAGCCGGCCTGGAGGATAGGGGACATAGAGAGTCAAAGGATGCAGAAAGGGAGGAGAGGAGGGTTGAGGAGGCAGAATCAGGAGATAGGTTGGAGAAGGTTTGAGCAGAGGGAAGAGATGATAGGATGGAAGAGGAGAGAGTAGCGGGGGAGAGAGAGCGAAGGTTGGGACGGCGCGATACCATCCGAGTAGGGGCAGTGTGGGAAGTGTTGGATGAGAGCGAGAGGGAAAAGGATACAAGGTAGTGGTCGGAGACTTGGAGGGGAGTTGCAATGAGGTTAGTGGAAGAACAGCATCTAGTAAAGATGAGGTCGAGCGTATTGCCTGCCTTGTGAGTAGGGGGAAGGTGAGAGGGTGAGGTCAAAAGAGGAGAGGAGTGGAAAGAAGGAGGCAGAGAGGAATGAGTCAAAGGTAGACGTGGGGAGGTTAAAGTCGCCCAGAACTGTGAGAGGTGAGCCGTCCTCAGGAAAGGAGCTTATCAAGGCATCAAGCTCATTGATGAACTCTCCGAGGGAACCTGGAGGGCGATAAATGATAAGGATGTTAAGCTTGAAAGGGCTGGTAACTGTGACAGCATGGAATTCAAAGGAGGCGATAGACAGATGGGTAAGGGGAGAAAGAGAGAATGACCACTTGGGAGGGATGAGGATCCCGGTGCCACCACCCCGCTGACCAGAAGCTCTCGGGTGTGCGAGAACACGTGGGCGGACGAAGAGAGAGCAGTAGGAGTAGCAGTGTTATCTGTGGTGATCCATGTTTCCGTCAGTGCCAAGAAGTCGAGGGACTGGAGGGAGGCATAGGCTGAGATGAACTCTGCCTTGTTGGCCGCAGATCGGCAGTTCCAGAGGCTACCGGAGACCTGGAACTCCACGTGGGTCGTGCGCGCTGGGACCACCAGATTAGGGTGGCGCGGCCACGCGGTGTGGAGCGTTTGTATGGTCTGTGCAGAGAGGAGAGAACAGGGATAGACAGACACATAGTTGACAGGCTACAGAAGAGGCTACGCTAATGCAAAGGAGATTGGAATGACAAGTGGACTACACGTCTCGAATGTTCAGAAAGTTAAGCTTACGTAGCAAGAATCTTATTGACTAAAATGATTAAAATGATACAGTACTGCTGAAGTAGGCTAGCTGGCAGTGGCTGCGTTGTTGACTTTGTAGGCTAGCTGGCAGTGGCTGCGTTGTTGACACTACACTAATCAAGTCGTTCCGTTGAGTGTGATAGTTTCTACAGTGCTGCTATTCGGGGGCTAGCTGGCTAGCTAGCAGCGTTGATTACGTTACGTTGCGTTAAAAGAATGACAATAGCTGGCTAGCTAACCTAGGAAATCGCTCTAGACTACACAATTATCTTTGATACAAAGCCGGCTATGTAGCTAGCTATGTAGCTAGCTACGATCAAACAAATCAAACCGTTGTACTGTAATGAAATGAAATGAAAATGTGATACTACCTGTGGAGCGAAGCGGAATGCGACCGGGTTGTTGAGTGAGGAAGTTCTATTTGGTAGACGTTGGCTAGCTGTTGGCTAGCTAGCAGTGTCTCCTACGTTAAGGACGACAGATAGCTGGCTAGCTAACCTCGGTAAATTAAGATAATCACTCTAAGACTACACACTCTAAACTACACAATTATCTTGGATACGAAGACAGCAAAGACAACTATGTAGCTAGCTAACACTACACTAATCAAGTCGTTCAGTTGAGTGTAATAGTTTTTACAGTGCTGCTATTCGGTAGACGGTGGACGTTAGCTAGCTGGCTAGCTGCTGGGCAGATAGCAGTGTAGACTACGTTAGGACGACGAAATACGATAATTACGCAATTATCTTTGATACAAAGACGGCTATGTAGCTAGCTAAGAAGAAATTGCTAAGATTAGACAAATCAAACCGTTGTGCTATAGTGAAATGTAATGAAATGTAATGAAAAGTTATACTACCTGCGGGCCGAAGTGCGAATGCGACCGCTCGCTCCAACCCGGAAGTTGGAAGGTGAACCTTCACCCCAGTCTGAGGTCCTAAGTGCTCTGGAGTAGGTTTTCATCAAGGATCTCTCTGTACTTTGCTCCCTTCATCTTTCCCGCGATCCTGACTAGAATGCAGTCCCTGCCGCTGAAAAGCATCTCCAGCATGATGCTGCCACCAGCATGCTTCACTGTAGGGATGGTGCCATGTTTACTCCAGACGTGACGCTTGGAATTCAGGCCAAAGAGTTCAATCTTGGTTTCATCAAACCAGAGAATCTTGTATCTCATGGTCTGAGAGTCTTTAGGTGCCTTTTGGCAAACTCCAAGTGGGCTGTCATGTGCCTTTTACTGGCTTCCATCTGGCCACCCTACCATAAAGACCTGATTGGTGGAGTGCTGCAGAGATGGTTGTCCTTCTGGAAGGTTCTCCCATCTTCACAGAGGAACTCTAGAGCTCTGTCAGAGTGACCATCGTGTTCTTGGTCACCTCCCTTTTTTGGTACCATTCCCCAGACCAGTGCCTCGACACAATCCTGTCTCAGAGCTCTACAGATAATTAATTTGACCTCATTGCTCTGACATTCACTGTCAACTGTGGGACCATATATGGACTGGTGTGTGCCTATCCTAATCATGTCCAATCAATTGAATTTACCACAGGTGGACGCCAATCAAGTTGTTGAAACATCTCAATGATGACCAATGGAAACAGGATGCACCTGAGCTCATTTTGTAAATAAGGTATTTCTGTTTTTGTTTTTTTTATATAAAATTGAAAAAAATCTACTTTTTTTTGCCATTTTAGAAAAAGGCTGTAACGTAAAAAGTCAAGGGATCTGTATACTTTCCGAAGCCACTGTATATACACGCATACACAGACAGGGGTGTAAAGTAAAAATAGTTTAAAGTACTACTTAAATATTTTTTTGGGGTATCTGTACTTTACTTTACTATTTATATTTTTGATAATTTTTACTTCACTACATTCCCAAAGACAATAATGCATTTTTATTCCATACATTTTCCCTGACACCCAAAAGTACACATTACATTTTGAAAATGGCCCAATTCACACACTTTTCTTTGTAAATGATTTCTGAGTCTTGGAGTGTGCCTCTGGCTAACCATAAATAAATACAAATAAATAAAATAGTGTCATCTGCTTCGCAGGAATGTGAAATTATTTCTAATTTTACTTTTGATACTTAAGTATATTTTAGCAATTACATTTACTTTTGATACCTACTTGACACACACACACACACACACACACAAAAAGTACTATATTTTACTATAGGATACTACACAACTGTAGTATACTGTATAATACTATACTACACATGGTAGAATCCATTGATCATGGGTAATTCTTACTAAAGAATTGTATATAATATTGTAGAATACTCTAGTAAATACTACAGTATACTATAGACAGCAAAAACACTATGGGAAATATTACAGTATATACCACAGTATTTAATTTGGATATAGCTTGCCCATTGCCCTCCCAGATATCCCAATTTGTGCCACCCATAGGTGAGAAACCTACATGACAAGTATAACCATATATGTGTTCCCTACATGTTATAGGCTTTTTACTGTTTCCAGGTTATGTCCACCAGGCAGGGTTCTGAGAAAACAGCTCCACCACGGGCAACATTCTGAGATTGGCAGTAGACACTCATAGAGCTTTTAACAAGAAACAAGTAACCATTTCTTTGACATCAAAAAAGATGTTGCACAACGGGCTGCACGATGCCAACTTGAATCTTCCAAAACAGATGATTGTGCCTTTAAACATTTTATCTTTAAACAGAGGGAAATAGCAGTGAGTGTGGGAATGGCTACGTCTGACAGGTTCTCGCCAGAGGCTGGAGTTCCTCAAGGCTCCACCCTCAGTCCACTCCTATTTGTAATGTACATTTCAGATATTTATATTTACCCCAATCCTAGAGAAGACCATGTCTCTGTTTGCTGATGACCTGTGCTACTGTGCATCTTCTATCAACTTCTCCCATGGAGCCAAAAAACATTCAAACTGAATCGTGGTAATACATGTGGAGAGTAAAACTGAACACGCTAAAAACACAGTGTCTTACTGTCCAAAACAAGAAAGACAAACTAAACAGTTGACCTCACTCTCTAAGGGCAAACACTTCAGACCAATCCTACAACCAAGTTCCTGGGTGTCGCATTACAAGAATTAATGAAGTGATGCACCCATATTTGTAAAAACTACAGTATACTACAGTCATGTCCAAAACACCACAGTAAATACTACAGTCACTATACCATATTATACAATAGTATTTTTTCATGTAGGCACACACACACACGCGCATGCGCATGCGCACACACACAGCAGGACTTTATACAGCTGTCAGGACCTGTGTATATGGCCCTATTCCTAAACTGTATTTGAGCTGACCGGTCCTGTCGTCACCAGCTCTGTCACTGTCCCATCCAGTCTCTGCATCATCACTCACAAGAATGTTAGCTCCTCTACACAGGCATGCACGCATGCACGCACACACACACACACACACACACACACACTCTTACATTTTCTCCCAAACGACACGACCATACCCACTCATTTTCTGTGAAGCATAAAGTGAATCATTGCTGCTCCTGAAGATACAATAAATTAGTGTGTGTGAGTGTGTGTGTGTGTGTGTGTTACTGTATGATGGTTCCAAAGTGTAAGATTGATTTAGTTCAGGGTGACTCAGAGTACCAGTGGCCTTCAGCTCTGACAGCAGCTGTCTTACAGAGGAAAACCAGCGTGATTGGCAGGCAGGTGGGGCTGCTTGTGTTAGAGAGAGAGAGAGACAGAGAGAAGAGAGAGAGAGAAGGAGAGAGAGAAAGACTGTCCTTTAACAAACTGAGTGACACAAAGTCAGAGGGGACACTGTCAATGTAGACAGAACCTCTGTCACTTCCTCTGTTCCTTCCTCTCTCTCCCTATGTCTCTTCCTCTGTCCTTTCCTCTGTCATTCTTTCCTTTTGATCCCCCTTTCCGTCCTCCTTTTCTCTCTAACGATGTCTCTTCAACCCTTTCCCTCAATTTATATCACATTCTTTTGCGGTTCCTGTCATGTTGTCCCTCTATCTCCCTCTTCTCTTCACTCAATATGCCCTCTGCCCCTTTCTCAACCTCTCCGTTGGTGAAAACCATTGGGGTTTGCTGACAGATCCACTTTGAGTGCCAAGACCTCTTATGCCCGGAGCAATCACTCCACTCCATCACTGAGCCGCACCACAGATACCCATATTTCACTTTGCCCTACCCTTGCCAATGAGCAGTACTGTATATGAGATGGATGGATGAAATAACTGATGAGTAGATGGATGGTTTGATGGACCGACCTATGGATAGATTGATAGATGTCCATACCTGGGTTTACCTCGGTATGCAGACCGTTAGTTCATCTAAGAACCCAGAAAGCCCCAACCCCACTGGCTCTGTGGTGCAGAGCAGTCTCATTCCATCTCCCCTACGCCGCCAACCAGAGCTAAATCCAACCCACTGACAGCTGGCTCGCTGACCCAAGGAGCCTCTCCTAAACCCTTTTACATTATTATATGTTATCCTAATGGTAGCAGTCAGCATACTAAATAGCAGTATTGTGCCTGATAAACGATGGGCTTTTCAGCTGATATATGTGGCAGGGCAAAAAGTGAGGAGCGACATTTTATTCCAGGCCATCAATCTGGCCCAGGATCCCTGGTCCTGGAGGAGATGGTGTTAATTCATTTTAAAGGGATTCGGCAGGGGGGGGCTCACCCCGTGATTGAGATCCCCAAAGCGGAGCTGCTTTATGGGCCTCTTAATTTAGAGTGTCAGGCATTGCCACAGACACCTTGTCTGTGAATGAAAGGGGAGAAGATGAGCACTTGGGGCTGACCACAGCGGGAGAGATGAATTAGCAGCAGTAGGACAAGCTCACCTCGCCATGTGTGTGTGTGTGTGTTTGACTCTCTCCACACATTCAAAACAAAACAGCCCCCCCCAAATAACAAGGCTTTAGGACAGGCTGAGGGACTCAGACCATTGCAGGTGTATTCACTCCACGCCAGACCACTAAATTATTTATATTCACCATCCATCTTTGATTGGATGGGAAGTGTTGACATCCATATATCTTGTAGGTCATAGATATAAATGACGATGCGCAGACACGCATGTCCCTAGTGTCCCGTCGCACTCCATATGAGGAACAATAATCAATCTCTTGCTCTGACATCGAATCCCTGGCAATGGAACCAACCAGACGCAGCTGAGAGACCCTGACTAAACAGTGGCACTGTAATACGTCTTTATTACAACAACGATATATTACAAACCTGAACATTACCACATTTTTTGGGAAGATTGTTTTAAAAGTCTTCTTTTGAACAATTGACTTTTTTCACTCCTCAAAAGTATCTGTTGAACGGCTAAGCATCAAGGTATGATTCCAATCAATCAGAGAGACAAATCCTCTGTGTGGTGCCAGCCGTGCTCCATTCTGGAAGAGACAGGCTTTCTCTTGGAATACATACCAGATCCCCAATTTGTCAGGGACACAATGGCAACGCTAGCGGAGCCCATTTGCATCATTGTGTGAGCAACAAATAGAATTGATTTCATCATTGATTATTGTCTTTTTGGAGAGATGAGGCGTCCCTAAAGAGGAGTTGAAACGGTTGGACATCAATCAGATCAGTAAATGTATCTTCCCTGACCTTTTCTTGTCATTAAAAGATATGCAGAACATATTGCCTTGGGCAATGAGTAACAGAACCAAATACCTTCCAAGTTCCTTACTGTGAAATGGAATAACCAAAACTCCCAAGGAAAATATCTAAGCAGTAATACTACTCTATGACTAATCTTTACCGAAATTATTTTAGAAGAAGACGAGGGAGAAATGTTATACTTTCAGTTCAATCAAAACAAAAGTCCCCTACTGTACCAAAATAAACAACATGGTATCAATAGCTCCATGTTATCAATAGCTGTTCAATCATTATCTTATCATGTGTCTCCTAAAACAAAGAAAACAAGACAGACTAATCTCTATTCAGCTGAAGTAAACACCAGTAAATGTGGTTATGTAAGACAAGAGGGACATGTTTATCCAATGACACCCTTTCAAACATGCCGTCTCTGCCTGGCAACTGTACCGTTTAACCATTACCCCCGAAGAGTGTCCAAGCTGCATCACTTATCAGGGGTGTTTGCAGTACAGGATCAAAATCCTTTATAGAATTGACTTAGCTTCAGACAATGAAATATTGTGAAAGACGATTCAGTTACTTTTTAAATCATTGCACTCTGTGTATGCCCCTGCTGTTGGCTGCTTTGACCCAAAATGGAGACTTGTCAGTGTCATAATGTCATTACCCACAATGCATTGGGTCACACTGCTTGTTTCACACCGCTTGTTTGAGCAGGGCAACTCGGGTCTAATTGAAGATGCATATCACACTACAACAGTTGCATATTAACACAAAAGCAGGGACCAATTGATCATTAGGCCGTCGATATGTAGTTTGCATAAAATTATTCCCCTTAAATAGTCTATGTTTGAGGTGACACAGGGTTTGCTCATCAATAATGCAAATGGGACATTAGGGCATTAACAGGCTGTCTATGGGAGTGAGGGAGCGCTGGTCTTCTGTAAGTTAATATCCAATACACCCTTCCATGGCAGAGAAAGGGAGAGGGGGAGACCTAGTTAGTTGTACAACTGAATGCATTCAACTGAAATGTGTCTTCCGCATTTAAACTGAAACCCTCTGAATCAGAGAGGTGCGGGAGGCTGCCTTAAACGACATCCACATCATCGGTGCCAGGGAGCACTTGTTGGTGGTGGTTAACTGCCTTGTTCAGGGGCAGAATGACAGATTTGAACCTTGTCGGCTCAGGGATTCGATCCAGCAACCCTTCGGTTACTGGTCCAACTAGATGCTATTTAAACTTATTGGAGAGTTTTAGAGACTGGTGCAGCATTTTGGGGAAATAATGTACTGAATTGGTTGAGGTGATACAAAGGTCAGGACATAGTCAGTATTGTTTATCCAAAGTTTAGGCAAGTTGTGATATCTGATACACATTGAATGAAAGAAAATGTCTCTGTTGGCCATTGTTATTTATTTAAGTATACTTTCCAAATGGAACCTGTAAACTGATGTATTCTGTGTAACATAAAGTGAATCATTTCTGAGGAAATGTTCCAAACGGGAGTCCAATAATCCTGAGGAGAATTCCCAATGAAGACAGGGAGTCAGGGCCTGTCTCAAACCTCATCCTCCATCTCGATCCATAAATGCTCCTGGCTGCCAGCTGCAACCTTGAGACACCTCAGCTCCCTCCACCCATCCCTCCATCTTCACCTCCACTGGGTGTGCCAATAACACGCAGAGAGAGAGAGTGGCAGCGGAAGGAAATGTCGTCTGCTAAAGCGGTAGTGTCGTCTTTCGGGAACCCCGGCCGCAGCACATGGGAAGGGGACGTCAACGTGATCTATCACGCCATTGATTCCCGCTGGAGGAAAGGATGCAGAAATGTCCTCAACTCTCAGAGAGCGCTGGATGTATTCTCCAGGCCTTCTTTCACACTGGAAGAGTATGCGTATTAGGAGGAGAAGTGGGGATAGTTTCACCCCTCTCTTGCTCTTGTATGACTAATTTGCACAATCTGACTGCCTATCCTGGAAGAGCAATGAGACCAGAGTAAAAACCCTGAGAGTGGATATGAAGAGCAGTGTCACCAAATACCGTCTAGTGTTTTTCAAACAGTCGCGCTCTATACAGTATCACATTTGTAATAACACTGATTTATGGAAGGGGAATAGTGTTACAAACCCAATGGAAAACAATATGAATTCTCCAATTGAGTGTCCATGACAGAAATAAGGATTATAAAGGAACGGTGCTAATTACATTTCCAATCAGTCTGATCTGTTTATCAGCTTCTGAAACCTGGGACAGAACATACAGATATAAGGCAGCTAAATAAGATAGAGGTAGGGAACAGTGAACGCTGTGTTTTTGATTGCGTTCGCTAATCTGTAGATTTGTTGAATCCTTCAGCAGTCCTATGCAGATAGGACAAACGGCATCAGAATCAGAGCTGAACTATGTGATCAGTTACAGTGCATTCATGAAAGTATTCAGACCTCTTGACATTTTCCACATTTTGTTACGTTACAGCCTTATTGTAAAATGTATTAAATAGTTTTTCCCCCTAATCAATCTACACGCAATACCCCATGATGACCAAGCAAAAACAGGATTTTGGACAATTTTGCAAATGTATTAATAATAAAAAACTGAAATATTACATTTCTATAAGTATTCAGACCCTTTACTCAGTACTTTGTTGAAGCACCTATGGCAGCGATTAAAGCCTAGAGTCTTCTTGGGTATGACACTACAAGCTTAGGACACCTGTATTTGGGGAGTTACTCCCATTCATCTCTGCAGATCCTCTCAAGCTCTGTCAGGTTGGAGGGGTAGCGTCGCTGCACAACTATTTTCAGTTCTCTCCAGAGATGTTCTATCGGATTCAAGTCCGGGATCTGGCTGGGCCACTCAAGGACATTTAGAGACTTGTCCAGGAGCCATTCCCGCATCATCTTGGCTGTGTGTTTAGGGTTGTCCTGTTGGAAAGTGAACTTTCGCCCCAGTCTGAGGTCCTGAGTGCTCTGGAGCAGGTTTTCATCAAGGATCTCTCTGTACTTTGCTCCCTTCATCTTTCCCTCGATCCTGACAAGTCTCCCTGTCCCTGCCGCTGAAAAACATCCCCACAACATGATGCTGCCACCACCATGCTTCACCGTAGGGATGGGACCAGGTTTCCTCCAGACGTGATGCTGCCACCACCATGCTTCACCGTAGGGATGGGACCAGGTTTCCTCCAGACGTGACGTTTGGCAAAGAGTTCAATCTTGGTTTCATCAGACCAGAGAATCTTGTTTCTCATGGTCTGAGAGTCCTTTAGGTGCCTTTTGGCAAACTCCAAGTGGGCCGTCATGTGCTTTAACTGAGGAGTCTGGCCACTCTATCATAAATGCCTGATTGGTGGAGTGCTGCATCAATGGTTGTCCTTCTGGAAGGATCTCCCATGAACGGCACACATACACAATCCATGTCTCAATTGTCTCAAGGCTTAGGAATCCTTATTTAACCTGTCTCCTCCATTTAATTTACATGGATTAGTGGATTTAACAAGTGACTTCAATAAGGGATCATAGCTTTCAGCTGGATTCACCAGGTCATATCGTGGAAAGATCAGGTGTTCCTAGTGTTTGTAGAATCAGGGTGTTTCTTTGCCTAATCACCAATGTATTTTTCACATTATATTTTTGCAAAGTTAGTTACCCAATACAATGTTTGTATCCCTAAATACTGTGTTGCATTCTGTTAATGCTTTGCGTTCTCCGAAAGAGAGGACTACTGGCTGTTGAAATACTGTATGTTATTATCAAACTAAGGGTTCTCTCTCATTAAGGCAAACCGCTGGATTATCTCTGTCTGTCTGTCTGTCTGTCTGTCTGTCTGTCTGTCTGTCTGTCTGTCTGTCTGTCTGTCTGTCTGTCTGTCTGTCTGTCTGTCTGTCTGTCTGTCTGTCTGTCTGTCTGTCTGTCTGTCTGTCTGTCTGTCTGTCTCTGTCTGTCTGTCTGTCTGTCTGTCTGTCTGTCTGTCTGTCTGTCTGTCTGTCTGTCTGTCTGTCTGTCTGTCTGTCTGTCTGTCTGTCTGTCTGTCTGTCTGTCTGTCTGTCTGTCTGTCTGTCTGTCTGTCTGTCTGTCTGTCTGTCTGTCTGTCTGTCTGTCTGTCTGTGTCTGTCTGTCTGTCTGTCTGTCTGTCTGTCTGTCTGTCTGTCTGTCTGTCTGTCTGTCTGTCTGTCTGTCTGTCTGTCTGTCTGTCTGTCTGTCTGTCTGTCTGTCTGTCTGTCTGTCTGTCTGTCTGTCTGTCTGTCTGTCTGTCTGTCTGTCTGTCTGTCTGTCTGTCTGTCTGTCTGTCTGTCTGTCTGTCTGTCTGTCTGTCTGTCTGTCTGTCTGTCTGTCTGTCTGTCTGTCTGTCTGTCTGTCTGTCTGTCTGTCTGTCTGTCTGTCTGTCTGTCTGTCTGTCTGTCTGTCTGTCTGTCTGTCTGTCTGTCTGTCTGTCTGTCTGTCTGTCTGTCTGTCTGTCTGTCTGTCTGTCTGTCTGTCTGTCTGTCTGTCTGTCTGTCTGTCTGTGTGTGTGTGTGTGTGTGTGTGTGTGTGTGTGTGTGTGTGTGTGTGTGTGTGTGTGTGTGTGTGTGTGTGTGATATTGCCAGAGTGTGTTCCTGTCATGCATGTCATTGCCTTTGAGAGGTGAAGGCTTATTTAACACTAAGCAAATGGAGGTATTTGTCAATGTACTTTGCTGTCTGTGCCCAACACCATGGTTGTTTTATCCTCCCCCGGAAACACCTTTACTCAGAACATCTAAACAGAAAATGTAAGATGTTTTAAATTTTTATTTTTTATGTCACCTTTATTTAAC
Source organism: Oncorhynchus nerka (assembly GCF_034236695.1). NCBI lineage: Eukaryota > Metazoa > Chordata > Actinopteri > Salmoniformes > Salmonidae > Oncorhynchus > Oncorhynchus nerka. The sequence continues at coordinate 74,240,264 of NC_088422.1, forward strand.
CAGGTAGGCTAGTTGAGAACAAGTTCTCATTTACAACTGCGACCTGGCCAAGATAAAGCAAAGCAGTGTGAACAGACAACAACACAGAGTTACACATGGAGTAAACAATAAACAAGTCAATAACACAGAAAAATAAATAGTCTATATACATTGTGTGCAAAAGGCATGGTTGTGTTGTGAGAGGAAAGACTAATGAAGGTGTGTGTGCATATCGTGCCAGTGTGTGTGCATGTCTGTGGGGGTGCACATATGTTACGTGTGTGGCAGCACGGCAAAGAGCACGTGAAAGAGAGATTATGCCAACACATTTCATGTCCATTAAAACAGACAGTTAGCGTTCTTGCATTATTCGCCAAAGTAAAGAGTGGAGGCTTAACTAAAACACCCCGTGTTGTCATTCCTACTGCAGGGACAAGCTTGTTTTCATTGAAAAAAGCAGTGGAACGGAGCAGTCCTTAAATCACTTCAACCCAGCATTTATTAAGGAAAGAAGGCATACACATACATCTCAGCCACCTTTCAAACCCTAATTACAGGAGCAGGCTAATGCATATGCAGTGGAGGGCCCAGCTAAGATATATAATCACAAGACCAATCCTGTTGATGTTCACTGGCTTTGGAGGTGGTCTGTATAATATTGGATTGACAGAAGGATACCAAGCCAGCGGTCCGCACTGGAGCATCCCATTACACGCATCCCTGTGCGCCGATGACGTGGACGGTGATTAAGGAGGCCCCCCCGGACCTCTCTGATTCAGAGGTGTTGGGTTAAATGTGGAAGACACATTTCAGTTGAATGCATTCAGTTGTACAACAGACTAGGTATCCCCTTTCCCTTTCTCCAGATACTCACATAGTAGCCTACACACACGAGTAAGGATGCACACACACACACACACACACAAACGCACACACACGCGCACCCACTAGGCATCCACAAACACTCAACAAAAGTGCAAACTTTGGCGAAACACTGCACACTGACTGAAGGGGAAGACTCTGTATGACCTAAGTAGGGAAACATACCTTTTTAAAGACTATTCATGCTTGTCTGTTTTGTTCATTACAATTTCATCTGATCAATATCGCTGTTGAATTTCAAGGAGAAATTAGGACTTGTTGAATAATACAGTGTCAAAGACAGTGTAACTTATACTGAAACTGTACGGATGATGTTCCAGTCATTCTCCAGAGTGAGTCAACCTGAGGAGAAGTGAAGAATAGGAAGGTCTAAGGAGCCTCTCTCTGGATAAATGGTGCTACTACACTGTTTCTGATTACATCTATGTGGACAATTTTCTGTGTAGAAATCATAGCTCTTTTTTTCCTGATTCTCTTGGCAGTAAGACTACCCTGGCACACGTCGAAATCTCTCTCTCACTCACTCTACTCTCGTTCCCCTCTGTCTCTCCTTTCCCTCTCATCTCTTGTCTATCCCTCCCCTTCTCCCTCTCCCTCCCTCTCTTTTCCTCCCCCTTCCCTCTCTCTCCCTCTCTTCCCCCCCCCCCCCTTCCCTCGTTCAAGCTGCCGTCTCAGTTTGTAACCTGGCCCCAGTGGCCTGTTTGCCATTCTGCTCATTACCAAACACAGGAAGGTATTTCGGAGTTCAAGACTCCTTATTGATCAGTCACAAGACCCTGATATCAACCTCTGTCTCTTGTGTTGGCCCAGTGTTAGCCAATCCTCCAACAAGGAACACAGCTATTGATACACATTCTAATTCACCTAGCAGATATACTCAGACAACACCAACACAGCTTCAAAAAATGTATAACCATTTATGTTCTTTGCTAAGACAGTGCAGCATAATTTGTAACATGTTTCATTAAATCATTACACATAACAAGGCCATGATTTTGTGATTTATTTTGCGTTTTGTGTAACTTATTTTTTAACTTATTGTGTAATATTGTTGCTACTGAAAATAACATCCGGACCTCCGAAAAGAGATTACTCACCGCGGACTGAATGAGACTTATGCCTTTAACGAGTCCGACAAGAAGGATATCCTGCTTTCACTGGAACAGGCCCAGATTCAAGCATTTTGAGTGAAGAAAAGACATAGGAAATGAGGCCGCAGATCAGGCACCCTTCTGAGCGAGTAAACTCCCATTGCCTTCCATACCTACTTATTGCTAATGTGCAATCATTAGAAAATAAAGTGGATGACCTACGATTTTACCAAATGTGCAACCAGGGAGAAAAAAACCCTAGACCACCTTTACTCCACACACAGAGATGCATACAAAGCTTTCCCTCGCACTCCATTTGGCAAATCTGACCATAATTATATCCTCCCGATGTCTGCTTACAAGCAAAAATTAAAGCAGGAAGTACCAGTGACTCGCTCAATACGGAAGTGGTCAGATGATGCAGATGCTACACTACAGGACTGTTTTGCTAGCACAGACTGGAATATGTTCCGGGATTCATCCAATGGCATTGAGGAGTACACCACATCAGTCATCTGCTTCATCAATAAGCGCATCGATATGATACGAACATAGCCCTACCTGAACCCATGGATTACAAGTAACATCCGCATCGAGCTAAAGGCTAGCGCTGCTGCCGCTTTCAAGGCGCCGATACTAATTTGGACCCTTACAAGAAATCCAGCTATGCCTTCAGACAAACCATCAAACAAGCAAAGTGTCAATACAGGATTAAGATTGAATCCTACTACACCGGCGCTAACGCTCGTCTGATGTGGCAGGGCTTGGAAACTATTACGGACTACAAAGGGCAACAAAAAGCTGCCCAGTGACACGAGCCTACCAGACGAGCTACATGCCTTTTATGCTCGCTTCGATGCAAGCAACACTGAAGCATGCACGAGATCACCAGCTGTCATGGATGACTATGTGATAATGCTCTCGGTAGCCGATGTGAACAAAACCTTTAAACAGGTCAACATTCACAAAACCGCTGGGCCAGACGGATTACCACGACGGGTATTTAAAGCATGCACGGACCAACTGTCAAGTGTCTTCACTGACATTTTCAACCTCTCCCTGACCAAGTCTGTAATACCTACATGTTTCAAGCAGACCACCATAGTCCCTGTGCCAAAGGAAGGGAAGGTAACCTGCCTAAATGATTACCGCCCCGTGGCACTCACATCGGTAACCATGAAGTGCTTTGAAAGGCTCACAATAGTATCTTCCCGGACACCCTAGACCCACTCCAATTCGCATACCGCCCCAACAGATCGACAGATGACACAATCTCAATCGCACTCCACACTGCCCTTTCTCACCTGGACAAAAGGAACAGCTATGTGAGAATGCTGTTCATTGACTACAGCTCAGTGTTCAACACCATAGTGCCCACAAAACTCATTACTAAACTAAGGACTCTGGGACTAAACACCTTCCTCTGCAACTGGATCCTGGACTTCCTGACGGGCCGCCCCCAGGTGGTAAGAGTAGGCAATAACACGTCTGCCAAGCTGATCCATAACACTGGGGCCCCACAGGGGTATGTACTTAGTCCCCTCCTGTATTCCCTGTTCACCCACGACTGCGTGGCCAAACACGACTCCAACACCATCATTAATTTTGCTGACGACACAACAGTGGTAGGCCTGTTGTCACTGACAACGATGAGACGGCCTATAGGGATCAGGTCAGGAAAGGCCGACCGAACAGGCCCTCATTAACATCGATGGGGCTGTAGTGGAGCGGGTTGAGAGTTTCAAGTTGCTTGGTGTCCACATAACCAACCAATTTTGATTTGATCAATACATTTTTAGATAGCAAAGTTTTATAAATAAAGTGTCAAATGAAGAATGTAGGCATTCACAAAGAGAACGAGTGGGTGCTCCACCTCCACCCGCCATGCCACTCGCGATGCCCTAACTCTGCCATCCTCCTGTCTGAATGCCAGCACACCAGGGGTCTCGTTAGCCCTCTATTACAGATGTGACGAGCGTCCCATAATGGGCCAATTATCCCAAAACTCTAAATTTCACTCCAAAGGAAAACGACTGTGTAGTGATTAATGGGAAACACTTTAGGGGGAAGAGTAACACAACGCTGCTGGATGGGGAAGAAATATGTATCAGTCAGCCACCACTACAGATGCTTCCTCCCTTCTGACAACTGCAATTCATTTGAGATGCTATTAACATGCATAATTATGCTAATCAAGCGGTAATTAAGTGCCAATTCATCAGAGACAATTTTTTGTGTGTAATTTTTTGGAACACGGTTAGTTTGTTGTTTTTTTCTTCCTCTATTTCCTTTCACAATATTGTCTAAGTGTTGTGTTCACGTTACATCCACTGTATCAGCCCTCTGCTCCATGTCTCCGCTCATATCGGACTGTACACATCATCGCATCCAAGAATCAACCTTATTAATAGGGCTAGGCCTGAATACTGCCCCTTCTGGAGGAATTCGGCACCCATATAAACCATGATACATTTTTGTCAAAAGTTGCTAATATATGCATATAAAAATTATTATCGAATAGGAAACACTCTAAAGCTTATAAAACCGTTTAAATTTTGTCTCTATGTAAAGCAGAAGTCTCAGGGCATGCATTCTCCCAAAGTCTCTCTTGTAATGGGAAAAGTTGCCATCACTTTGACGTCATCGTATACACACTTCCCAAACATCTATAACCATGGAAACAGTTTCTACGTCTTCAGCGTGAAGCCTGCTTTCGATGAGGTGTGTAACTGTGAGAATCGCGCGCTCACGAGACGTTCAGCGTGCCCAAACGTCCCGGTGACGCAAAAAAAAAGTTTCACCAATGGGAGCTGGGAAATTTCTCTCTCTTTCTCTCAGGACGGACTGAACAACGTGTGCTTATCTGTTCGCCCTCACGATTGCTGTAGACCTTTATAACATGCTAAGGCTTAATTATAAACATAGTTTGACAAGTTTACTCGAAATATAATGTATACTTTCGACGTTTTGGTGCGCATCCACTTGAAATTTGCATACATTTCGACCGAAAAGTGTCTAGTTTGAGAACGGAAAGACACAGACTTGAAAACTGAACGCTAACTTGGTGAGTATTAACCCTTCCAGGTCTTCTGAAGCAAGAACAGCCATGGTAAGGGAATATTTACGTCTTCATTTTGGGTTTCTGTCGACTCCATGATAGAGGAGTCAGTATGCTAAATGAGAGCGCCGACTCTCTATTATAGCCTAGTGAACGCCAAATGTAACGTTAAAAATAATTGTAACATAGCAATTGCATTTAGAAGAAGTTTATCTTGCCATACATATGTAAAACATGCATATTTAGTCAAAGTTTATGATGTGTATTCCTTGTTAGCTGACGTTATCTGCCGGAGCTATTTATTTCTCCTGACATTGCAGTAGCATTTTTTGAACGATGCATAATTGTAAACAGAGATTTATGGATATATATTGCATATTATTGAAAAAAAATGAATGTACTGTGTAACATGTTATATTACTGTCATCTGATGAAGATTTCAAAAGGTTAGTGAAATGATTTTTCTTTTAATCCTGCGTTTGTTGATTGCATATTTTTTCCTACTTGGCTAAGCTAATGAGGTATGTATGCAGTGGTGGTTGGACATAAATATGTGCTATGTTTTCGCCGTAAAACATTTTAGAAATCTGACTTGCTGGGTAGATAAATAACTTCTTTATCTTTCATTTGAGCCATTTTTCAAGCGATTCTGTGGAGGTTAAATATTTGTAGGATTATTTCTTGCGTTCCCTGCGCCACATTACAGCTCAGGGGGGGTGGGGGGTGATCCCAAAGGGGATCATGTGGCCCTGAAAGGTTAACACTTTTCAAGAGAAGGTCTCAAATAGAAAGTAGCCTATGATGATCAATATAAAAAAGGAACAGTTCCTACATAATTTACCCAAACTAAACATAGATTTGTGTTGCCAAACTGTCTACAGTGACAGTGCATACTGTTAGTTATAAAGAAAGAACTGACCATGTTTGATACAGCCGTGTTCTTAGTTTATCCTCTATGCAGTCTGTCCAACCCTAGCTCCACCCCTAGTTAATGACTCGTTCAATTTTCTAAATCTGATATAGGCCTACTTCATCCATAATAGCATCCACCACGCTTCTCTACATGGATATCAGTGGGAGTAAAATAATCCCTCTATCCAGCCCATTGACTGTCGCTCTGGTAGTCTAACCGTGCTGGGTCTGTCTTAAAGTACCTGTAGTATATAAGACCATAGGCTTGTATGAATCTGATCTCTCTCTGTCACTCTCTCTCTCTCTCTCTCTCTCTCTCTCTCCACAGCGCACTGACTCTAAAAGTAGAACCCTTTTGGTTCAATGTAGAACCCTTTTGGTTTCCATGTAGAACCTTTTCCACAGACGGCATGGAACCCAAAAGGGTTCTACCTGGAACCAAAAAGGGTTGTACCTAGAACCAAAAAGGGTTCTCCTATGGGGACAGCCGAAGAACCCTTTTGGAAAAAAATGTAAGAATGCAGGCTATGCCTACTATCGTTATATGCAGGACTACTCTAGTGACCCAATTTGGTATGCAAACTTCATACAAAAGAACAGTACAAAAAAATACTCCAAATATAGTTTGGCATATTGTCTACAATACAACTTGTAACTTTGTGTGTCCTAGTAATTTGTGTCGGTCAGTGCACTATGACATAGGAAAACACATAATTTGCTGTGGCATCCCTCTGTCCAGTTTCACCCTGAGAGTCAGACAGGTGTTCTCATTGGACATGAAGGTCTCTGATGATTGATGTCACTCTTGATCACCACTAACGCTGGCCTGGGCTTTAGGAAACTGCTAGTTTCCCACCAACATGGGATCTCTTTGGAGTCAGCACTTTTAGGAGAATTTTGGCAGCTGCAACAACCTCCAACGGTACATCGAGATGGACAGAGTCTCATAACAAGGGGCATCATTTCTCTTTCCTTGTCTTTTGCTCTCTCTCTCTCGTCATTTCTAAAAAATAAAACTTAAACACTGTTGTAGAGTTTGTAAAATTACATTTTGGACTGATAGAAGTGTACTCAAGGGCAGACGTTTATAGTTTTTATAATTTTAAGGGCACTAATTGCGACATGGAAGTAATGCAAAAGCATTGTGCAAAGTCCCAAAATTACCATAAAGCTCACTATAAACTGGCAGCTCAATTTAATTGGAATCGTTTCATCAACAATGTGCGTTATGAAGAGGCGACTATATTTATGTATTGCTCAATTGACTTTACTCTAGTTAAAGAATTGTCTCTTCATATCGCAAATTGTTGAAGTTTCAAAATAATTCATATTGCGAGATTATTATAATTTGTACGGTATTGTTTGGTCTTTCTGTAATGCTTTTGCATCACGAAAATGTAGCCCTCAGTCTTTGTTTCCAAAATTCATGGACATTGATTTAATTCTGCATCCTTAAATACTATACATGCGTGAAATCTGGCCAGCTCTGTTGTTGTGGCACATGTTGTTGTTGTCTGTGCTCCCCTCTAACAGTTAGCAGGCCTTGACAGATCTATTTAACCCAGGCTGTGCCCTTCTCTACACAGCACTCTGGCCCGGTTCACAGGAGCAAGACTGACAAAACAGCCAAGCGAGAGGTCACCATAACACACTGTGCAAACGTTTGACCTCTAAATCTCTCCTCCAGCTCTCCCGCTCTCTATTACTCAACGTTTTCATGTCTATTTTTCTTCTCCTGCTCTCTCCTTCTAAACTCCACCTCGTGTGTGATCCTCTTTCTACACACGTCTGTCTCGCTATCCTGTATACAAACTCTCTTCTTCTTCTATGTCTCTCTAACACCGCTCCCCTCCTCTCCTCCTCTCCATTCCTGCCCAGTTTGAAGACACAGAGGGCCCCAGGTTCCTCAGACTCCCCATGGTCTCCACTGACCCCAGCCTATGAATGAGTGATGACTGCATGGCCGGACACATAAAGACTCTTTATGGTGGTGGACCTGCAGCTGGTGCTCCCAGGGTGTCATGTTTATGATGTGGAGGAGAGAGAAGAGAGGCGCTGAAAGGCAAGGCCAAGGCGCTGAAAGGCACGGCTGCATGCTCCCGGGATGGGGAATGTAATGCAAAATCAAGTCATGTTGCTTCATGTAATACATACTGGACTCAAAAGCCACATGGATGGATAGTAATTTAGTACATTTATCATAGATGATCACAGAGAACATTTTCTATCATACTTTTTCATTTACACCAATATTGGCTATAATCTCCCATTGTTGCATGAAGAAAAAGGCCTCTGAAATAACCTTCTGTGTGAAGAAATGAAAGCAACAGTAGAGGAAGTCTACCATTTCTGTATTCAACTCCTTCGTCTGAGTGGATCAATCAAATCTCAATGATGTTGTCTGTACAGTAGGCTGTGGTTATGTTGTTCCATTAGATTCCACGAGTGGGAGAGATACAGTACATATATCCTATTCCTAAAGGCCTGTGTGCAGCATTTGCTAAATGTCCTCGGAGAGCAATGACATGATGCTCGATCTCTTGTGTGTTGAAGGACTCCTTAAATGTCTCTATAATTCTCTCATCTCTCCGTGACTGATCTCTCTCCTGTCTCAACATGTTCCTGCTGCATTTTTCAGGCAGCGAAAAGGCCAGTCCTTTTTCAGCTCTTAAGCACATGACAGGGATTTGTCTCGGGCACCTGTAAAAAAAGGCCCTCGGGTGCCTCGGGCGGCCGATCATAACAGATCTCAGCTAGTCCTCTGAATCATACCCCATCAAGCTTGTTTTGGGCCGTTAGCTGGACAGAACAACAGACAGGCCAATTCAGACCACTGGTAGAGGGAAGGACATATGGACAGGCAGAGGTTGGAGAATCACTGAAAAGGCACATTCCAATTGCTAATTCTAAACATCCTGAAATATAACTACACTTTGAAGAATAAGACAACATAAAGGAATTCACTTGGTATATTTTAACTGGGAATTGATATTAAACATAAAAGATGCTCTATGCAGAAATCGCTCAGCCATTTCCTGGTTTCTAAAATAAGAATTCATTATCTCAGCTCACTGGTCACCATAACAACACCCAAGTTGGAGACATATCTTCCTCACTAACTTTTAGCATTAGCTATCTGAGCAGCTTACTGATCGCTGCAGTTGTACACAGCCCATCTGTAAATAGCCCACCCAATCTACCTACCACATCCCCATATTGTTATTATTTACTTTTTTGCACACCAGTATTTCTACTTGCATATCATCATCTGCACATCTATCACTCCAGTGTTAATTTACTAAATTGTAATTACTTCGCTACTATGACCTATGTATTGCCTTACCTCCTCATGTCATTTGCACACACTGTATATAGACTTTTTCTATTGTGTTATTGACTATATGTTTGTTTATTCCATGTGTAACTCTGTGTTGTTTGTGTCACACTGCTTTGCTTCATCTTGGCCAGGTCACAGTTGTAAATGAGAACTTGTTCTCAACTGGCCTACCTGGTTAAATAAAGGTGAAATAAAAAATTAAAATAAATAGTTTGCCTAATTTCAGTTGAAGTGACAAAATAAGTATGTATAGTGTAGAGAATCATTGTACCATCTAAATCGCTGTGAAGTATCTTTCCCATAACCAATAATAATGCATTTTCAGCTGTTTGAAGTTGTTGAACAACACTGAAAGTAAAAGATGCAAAAATGAAACTTAAGCACAGGACGCATAGAAAGAGTGACATAGATCTGTTCTATCACTTCTTATACTTACTTTCAGTGATGACAGATCTATAACACACATTTCTATGTGCATTTGGTCAGGTCGCCCAAAAAGTTACATATTGCAGCTTTAAATGCTAGAGAAACACAAAATATAAACCGAGAGACACACAGATAGGACTGCTCCATTTGATACAGTGAAGGTTGCGACAGACAGACAGGCAGGTTGGACGGAAACACAGAGATCTTGACACAGCAAAGCCGTATAGGACAAGATAGGCTGTGAGGTTTGACAAGGCAAAAGGGGGCTTACTCGGACGTCTGGCTGCTCCTTTTGATGGCATGTCAGGCTTGGCTTGCAGGCCGCTTGGCCGCATCCGCATTACGCACTCATCGTTGTGGCAGGCCTGTCAGAAAACACTAGTGTGCGGGAGACAGATCCGACCTTGGCTCGCCCAGCGACCAGTGTGTGACGAACGTGCCACCCTGCCAAGGAATATGTTCCCCAAACTGGCAAGCTGGTGGCAAGCCTGTTGACGAGAACGACCAGTGACATCATACAACAACATGATCACGCTCCGCTCCAGACATCTGAGGGAGCTCAAGGATCAAACAGACAGACACACCGACAGGGTGATGAAGGGAGGTGTTTCGGAATTTGGTTGTTACTGGGACTTATAACACTAACTCTTGATAGAGAATGCAAGTTTGCTCTTTACAGAAAGAACACAGGTTTGATCAAAAAAAGTCTAAACAATTGTAAAACACCAACAACACACACAAAAGCAAGCAAGCAGGCACACTTACAAGCGCAGTAGGACTATGTCAAGACGGTCATTTCTTCAATGCATTACCGATCCAATGTTTTTATATGTGATATATTTCAAGTGAATGGACAAGCACAGTGGGAGAATAATGTCTAATCATTAGCAAAGGGTTTACAAATTATTTATGTAATATAAGCAATGATAATTTACTCAGACTTTTTTTCCCAACTGCCATTAACAAGTAACATGGAATCCAATAAATGTCACAATCACTTTCACTTAATTAAAACAATAGATATCATATAGCAAGGCATGCTGTCATTCATCCCCTAGTTTCCTGCACACTGCCATTTACAGCCAATGCTTTATGAGAGAGGGTGACACAAATAATAGTCATTAAACTGTCAGCCAATGGGAGCTGGATCACATTACCGAAATTAGCTAAGACGCACCATTATAAACAAGGCCTTCCCTCTACACACGCATACACACACACACACACACATTACAGGAGGGAAACAGGCCAAAAAGGAGGAGAGGAAAGGTCTTTCTACTTCCTGCTAACACTTAAAGAGCAGTTCAAAGGCATACCCCCCAGCTTTAAGGTTGTTTCCACACAGAATGCTCTTTTGTCCCCACCATATTTGGGCGGGTGAGTTGAAACACTGTCTGATCCCATTAGGGCATCTGTCTTCTGGCCAATGACCATCCTGACTGTGACGTCCCGTTAAATAAGTGTCCATCGGACCGGACCACGCAAGATGAGCCTTCGTGCTTGACCAGTGCCGTGACATCCAAACGTGTCCTCTGCGTTGGCGTCACACCCCCATTCACCTCCTGCCCGTCAGAGAGACATTTGGGGGGTGTTGTCATCACGTATGTCCTGACAAATGTGTTACATTGAGATGAGGGGTTATAACAGAGGTAGTATTACCATGACCCCGCTGATGCCTTGACTAACATCAGCAGGACTGGGAACTAACATTATAAAGTACGTGGGGAAAGGAACATTGAAAGACAAGAATTCTCATTATTATTCTGTAAATCGACTATAAAGTGTTTACTTCCAGAAAGGTCCAACCTTTGTTAAATGACAATGGGCACTTTCCGTCAAGGTTATTTGATGACACTCATTTCTCTTAGTTGTGAATGGCATTTGAGAGATTATAATGGGCTGACAGCACATTCCATAATTGTAGAAAAAGAGCAATCAACGACATAACTCAGTGTTATAAGTGGTGTAAGTAGGCTTTGTCATGGCAACATACTGTATTCTACAGACAACACTGACACCTGCTGGTGTGGAACATCAGTCCAATCTTCACAGTCCAACATGTTTTTTACATTACCTCCGTTGCCAAACTTTTCTGAAACTACCACATGTATAAGGCCAATCACATACAGACAACCTCCTATTTAACCCGGAGAACAATCTCCCCTCCAGCCTTGGCCTCATCACTGTCCCCTCCAACCCATCCCATCCTCCACACCCACCCCCCCTAATAAGCATTTAACATGGGCCATTGATTGGTGTGGCACACTATCGGTGGGACTAATTTATTTATGATCTTGTCATTTCCAATCATTGATCTGGATGTCCTTCGTTAGAGAACTAATGATATGCAGAGGTAAAAGATTCACTAATTATTGTTTGGTCTAGTTGGAGGCTGTTCTGCAGTAGAGGGCTCAAGAGGGTTGGTGATTGCAGAAGGACAGGGCTCAAGAGGTGACTGCTAACGGAGAGGGAACCAGAGGGGAGGTGGCTGCAGGAGGAGAGGGCTCCAGAGAGGTGGTGACTGTTGGAGGGGTGAGCTCCAGAGGGGAGGTGGCTGCAGGAGGAGAGGGCTCCAGAGGGATGGTGACTACAGGAGGAGAGGGCTCCAGAGGGGTGGTGACTGCTCCAGAGGGGTGATGACTACAGGAGGAAGAGGCTCCAGAGGGGTGGTGACTACAGGAGGAGAAGGCTCCAGAGGGGCAGTGACTACAGGAAGAGAAGGCTCCAGAGGGGTGGTGACTACAGGAGGAGAGGGCTCCAGAGGGGCAGTGACTACAGGAAGAGAAGGCTCCAGAGGGGTTGTGACTACAGGAGGAGAGGGCTCCAGAGGGGCAGTTCTTCAGTGGTGACTACAGGAGAAGAAGGCTCCAAAGGGGTGGTGACTACAGGAGAAGAAGGCTCCAGAGGGGTGGTGACTACAGGAGGAGAGGGCTCCAGAGGGGCAGTGACTACAAGAAGAGCGGGCTCCAAAGGGGAGGTTTCTATAGACTGCAGGAGGAGAGTTCTCCAGAGGGGAGGTGGCTGTAGACTGCAGAAGCAGAGGGCTCTAGATGGGAGGTGGCTTTAGGAGGAGATGGCTCCAGAGGGGACATGACCACTGTCCTCAACTGGCAAACTGCAAGACATTAGGACAACCACTGAAACAGAATCCTTTGCACCAACATGTGGTTATGGTCATCCGATCAAGATGAACCAATCACTATCGGATCAAGATTTGTCACTTCTTCACTTGGCATTAAAATGTGTGTCTCTTATTCGTCCACTGTGTCCACATTGTGAACAGATTTTTAGAGGGCGGGCTAATGATTATTTGAATAGTTTGACTGTCCAGTTGCGTCTACACTTGTGAGATATGCAGACACAATGCATGCCTGACAACCTCCATGTGGTCTACACCGGTCTACATATGTGGGCACAATCAGGATGAGGAAACAAATCAGGACAAATAATGCATGTGAGCACCAAGTATGAATGGGGCTAGAGACGTTGCCAAAAGGTTGCAGCCATAGAGAATGATAGATGCCTCTAGTGGTTCAAAGGCATACATAGCGCCATTGAAGCCTTCCACCATTTTAATGTAGTCACAGATTATCCATTATATTGACCAGATCCCCCCCCCCACACACATCCTGAAATTGCATTTTTGCCCCAACCTAGTTTTATCATTGGAATGTGATACAAAATGAGGCAACGGTGTGCTTCAGGACTACGCGGACGCCTCGTAGAAGCGTCGGCTTCTTGGAGTGTTTATCCGACTGGACAATAAAATAAGATGAACGTCCCCCTTGCTTTTAAAACCAAAGTTGCACCCCTGCGCATAGGGGTTGTTTTGATGTGTCAGAGGTGGAACTGCGTTAGAGCTGTAAAATCCACAAGTCCCAGCATTATACCAAAGCAGACAATGTCATTGGCTGCACGGATTCACAGAAACCCTTTGTTCACAAGTTTGAACTCTGGAAAGTGAGATGTAACCTACACCTCAGTTAGGATGATAGAAATCATTATTTAGTTATAGATTTTTAAGTCTAGGCATTAACGCCGAATGGTTAAGGTAAGGGTTAATGTTTGGGATAGGCTTAAAACAAAAATTTAAAAAACAACTTTCTATAGCTGGATTTGAACATGCATCTTTTGAAATAACACCCATCCACCATCACCATCCACAACACTCAGCAAAACTGAAACTTACTTGAAGGTAACATCGCTCACTGTTGCCCCTAGTGGCCGGTTTCCACGCCATCTGTCAATACTGACTTGAATCTAGGCCAAAGTGTTTTTTCTTAAAGTTGCCAGGATGTCACATGTCCTACTTATATCCATACACCCGTACAACCTAAGCATTATGAAGCTTCTATTCAATCAGGTAAGCCACACATAGCAAATAAGCCTGTCATAGACCTACAAACAAAAACTCCTCGCTTGGTGAGCGTAAAAAAATTTAAAAACCTGCACCTGCTGGAGAACACAGATTTTAGGCCCAGTTATCCCTGTTGCTTCGCCTCTTGCTCTCTGACATAGTCAACTGGGTGGGACTTCCAACTTCATTGGCTGATCCTTCCTTGTAACCCTGTTGGAGTCAAGCCCAACCGGGTCATGAGGAGGGATCAGCCAATCATAAAGAAGAAAATTGACTACTTCAAAATGGAGATTGCCTCAATGTCACTGCCTATGCTGTCACAGATGCTATTATGGCACAGATACAAAGATGAGTCCTCTAGCCATCTCTTTGGTTGCAGCACAGATGGTTGATATGCTATTCATTATTAACCGTTATTTCACCAGATAACCTGGGTAAGAGGTTGAGGGAAGAGGTGGGGGTTGAATGAACCCATAGGAAGATGGGGATAATTAGCTGACCATGGTATTATGATCAGCTAGGTTGGCAATGTAGCCAGCCAATGTAGCCACGCTCTTGCTGCTGGTGAGTCTCTGATCCACCTCTACGCAGACGACACCATTCTGTATACTTCTGGCCCTTCTTTGGACACTGTGTTAACAACCCTCCAGGCAAGCTTCAATGCCATACAACTCTCCTTCCGTGGCCTCCAATTGCTCTTAAATACAAGTAAAACTAAATGCATGTTCTTCAACCAATCGCTACCTGCACCTACCCATCTGTCCAACATCACTACTCTGGACGGCTCTGACTTAGAATACGTGGACAACTACAAATACTTAGGTTTCTGGTTAGTCTGTAAACTCTCCTTCCAGACCCATATCAAACATCTCCAATCCAAAGTTAAATCTAGAATTGGTTTCCTATTTCGCAACAAAGCATCCTTCACTCATGCTGCCAAACATACCCTTGTAAAACTGACCATCCTACCAATCCTCGACTTTGGCGATGTCATTTACAAAATAGATAAGGGTTAGGGTTAGGGTTAGGTAAGCATGCTCCGTTCAAAAAATGCAGAACTAAGAACAGATATAGCCCTTGGTTCACTCCAGACCTGACTGCCCTCGACCAGCACAAAAACATCCTGTGGCTGACTGCAATAGCATCAAATAGTCCCCGCGATATGCAACTGTTCAGGGAAGTCAGGAACCAATACACGCAGTCAGTCAGGAAAGCTAAGGCCAGCTTCTTCAGGCAGAAGTTTGCATCCTGTAGCTCCAAATCCAAAAAGTTCTGGGACACTGAAGTCCATGGAGAACAAGAGCACCTCCTCCCAGCTGCCCACTGCACTGAGGCTGGTTAACACGGTCACCACCGATAAATCCATGATTATCGAAAAATTCAACAAGCATTTCTCAACGGCTGGCCATGCCTTCCGCCTGGCTACTCCAACCTCGGCCAACAGCTCCGACCCCCCCCCGCAGCTACTCTCCCAAGCCTCTCCAGGTTCTCCTTTACCCAAATCCAGATAGCAGATGTTCTGAAAGAGCTGCAAAACCTGGACCCGTACAAATCAGCTGGGCTTGACAATCTGAACCCTCTATTTCTGAAACTATCCGCCGCCATTGTCGCAACCCCTATTACCAGCCTGTTCAACCTCTCTTTCATATCGTCTGAGATCCCCAAGGATTGGAAAGCTGCCGCAGTCATCCCCCTCCCCCTCTTTAAAGGGGGAGACACCCTGGACCCAAACTGTTACAGACCTATATCCATCCTGCCCTGCCTATCTAAGGTCTTCGAAAGCCAAGTCAACAAACAGGTCACTGACCATCTCGAATCCCACCGTACCTTCTCCGCTGTGCAATCTGGATTCCGAGCCGGTCACGGGTGCACCTCAGCCACGCTCAAGGTACTAAACGATATCATAACCGCCATCGATAAAAGACAGTACTGTGCAGCAGTCTTCATCGACCTTGCCAAGGCTTTCGACTCTGTCAATCACCATATTCTTATCGGCAGACTCAGTAGCCTCGGTTTTTCGGATGACTGCCTTGCCTGGTTCATCAATTACTTTGCAGACAGAGTTCAGTGTGTCAAATCGGAGGGCATGCTGTCCGGTCCTCTGGCAGTCTCTATGGGGGTGCCACAGGGTTCAATTCTCGGGCCGACTCTTTTCTCTGTATATATCAATGATGTTGCTCTTGCTGCGGGCGATTCCCTGATCCACCTCTACGCAGACGACACCATTCTAAATACTTCTGGCCCATCCTTGGACACTGTGCTATCTAACCTCCAAACGAGCTTCAATGCCATACAACACTCCTTCCGTGGCCTCCAACTGCTCTTAAACGCTAGTAAAACCAAATGCATGCTTTTCAACCGTTCGCTGCCTGCACCCGCACGCCTGACCAGCATCACCACCCTGGATGGTTCCGACCTTGAATATGTGGACATCTATAAGTACCTAGGTGTCTGGCTAGACTGTAAACTCTCCTTCCAGACTCATATCAAACATCTCCAATCGAAAATCAAATCAAGTCGGCTTTCTATTCCGCAACAAAGCCTCCTTCACTCACGCCGCCAAACTTACCCTAGTAAAACTGACTATCCTACCGATCCTCGACTATGTCATCTACAAAATTCCTTCCAACACTCTACTCAGCAAACTGGATGCAGTTTATCACAGTGCCATCCGTTGTCACTAAAGCACCTTATACCACCCACCACTGCGACTTGTATGCTCTAGTCGGCTGGCCCTCGCTACATATTCGTCGCCAGACCCACTGGCTCCAGGTCATCTACAAGTCCATGCTAGGTAAAGCTCCGCCTTATCTCAGTTCACTGGTCACGATGGCAATACCCATCCGTAGCACGCGCTCCAGCAGGTGTATCTCACTGATCATCCCTAAAGCCAACACCTCATTTGGCCGCCTTTTGTTCCAGTTCTCTGCTGCCTGTGACTGGAACGAATTGCAAAAATCGCTGAAGTTGGAGACTTTTATCTCCCTCACCAACTTCAAACATCTGCTATCTGAGCAGCTAACCGATCGCTGCAGCTGTACATAGTCTATCGGTAAATAGCCCACCCATTTTTACCTACCTCATCCCCATACTGTTTTTATTTATTTACTTTTCTGCTCTTTTGCACACCAATATCTCTACCTGTACATGACCATCTGATCATTTATCACACCAGTGTTAATCTGCAAAATTGTAATTATTCACCTACCTCCTCATGCCTTTTGCACACAATGTATATAGACTCCCCTTCTTTTTTTTCTACTGTGTTATTGACTTGTTAATTGTTTACTCCATGTGTAACTCTGTGTTGTCTGTTCACACTGCTATGCTTTATCTTGGCCAGGTCGCAGTTGCAAATGAGAACTTGTTCTCAACTAGCCTACCTGGTTAAATAAAGGTGAAATAAAAAGCCTATATAAAAGCCTCCAATACCCTACTCAACAAATTGGATGCAGACTATCACAGTGCAATCCGTTTTGTCACCAAAGCCCCATTTACTACCCACCATTGCGACCTGTACGCTCTCGTTGGCTGGCCCTCGCTTCATACTCGTCGCCAAACCCACTGGCTCCATGTCATCTACAAGACCCTGCTACGTAAAGTCCCCCCTTATCTCAGCTCGCTGGTCACCATAGCATCTCCCACCTGTAGCACACGCTCCAGCAGGTATATCTCTCTAGTCACCCCCAAAACCAATTCTTTCTTTGGCCGCCTCTCCTTCCAGTTCTCTGCTGCCAATGACTGGAACGAACTACAAAAATCTCTGAAACTGGAAACACTTATCTCCCTCACTAGCTTTAAGCACCAACTGTCAGAGCAGCTCACAGATTACTGCACCTGTACATAGCCCACCTATAATTTAGCCCAAACAACTACCTCTTTCCCAACTGTATTTAATTTATTTATTTTGCTCCTTTGCACCCCATTATTTTTATTTCTACTTTTCACATTCTTCCATTGCAAAACTACCATTCCAGTGTTTTACTTGCTATATTGTATTTACTTTGCCACCATGGCCTTTTTTGCCTTTACCTCCCTTCTCAACTCATTTGCTCACATTGTATATAGACTTGTTTATACTGTATTATTGACTGGTAACTCTGTGTCGTTGTATCTGTCGAACTGCTTTGCTTTATCTTGGCCAGGTCGCAATTGTAAATGAGAACTTGTTCTCAACTTGCCTACCTGGTTAAATAAAGGTGAAATAAAAATAAATAAATCAAATAAAATACAGGCTACTCACATGTATTGTCATATAACCCTAGTCTGGTTCTGTACCTTCAACAATATTCTGGTTCATGTATACTGGAAATGTGAGGCATTTTATTTTGAGATGCTTTAATACATCAGTGATGGTCAATGAAACTGATGTAAACTGATGCAAGAGAGAGAGAAAGAAAATGTACCATAGACAGTAATTCATCCACAACATGCATTCTAGGTCTTTCTCTCCATATCCACTTACACAGAAGTGGTAATTAATTAGGTTGACGATTGGTGCCGCACTAGTAAACTAGACAGCAAATAGAACGCATTGCACTATGCATCTACACAGAACTGCATAGGTCTTTGAGTTATGTAGATACTAACCAGGAAACGAGGTCGAACACTTGATATAGACAATGTATATTATATGGATTGTAATGAGAATTAAAAAAGGTGAAAACATTTACCTTTACACTGAGCCTTTCATGTAAAATACTTGTTTAACAGGGTTATCCCTCCTTCATTAAATTCTATAAAACTCAAATAAAAAGGGATTCCAATCCTGAGACATGTCCTTGCCTTTTTGAACCAGTAGAGGGCAGTGCTAGAGCAATCATACAGATCACAGGACTTACTTTTTTCCTCTTTTCTTGTTTCAGACAGTAATGAACTATTCTTTGACAGGGATATAATTGTTCACGTTGAACAGACGAAGAATAACTTTTGCTGCCATGTCTACAAATTCAGTCGTGGACAAGTAGAGGAGTGAGATGATTGTCTGAAGTTCGGTAAATTACGTGACATTCCTCCAACTACTAATTATGAAATGCAAGAGAAGTCCTAATGTAGATTGCGCTGAATGTTTTCCTATTTATTTCATGCACTTCTTTCCCAATAAAGATAACATACGGTCATCCTTTTTGTACTTTAAGATGTTGGCACTCTAATAGTGTCTGAACTGGTCATTCATGTTTTGTTCTTCCAATCTGACTGTTGGATACATCTGCCTTTTCGGATTTATTTATTTTTGACATAAGGATGAAATTGAGTGACTTCCGGAACAGAATAACATTTTTGATCCAAGAAGTTGCGTTGATACACTGTATATATGTTTTTACAGCCACCGATTTCCCTCTATCATAGCTGAATAAATGGTGTGGGGTTTTGACCTAAAAATATGGCTCAGAGCCATCCTCCACTTCTGATCTTCACGAGGGTGAGCACACAGAGGGCTTTCTGCTGGTTTGAGTTTTGCTTCTCACAAGTTCCAAAGCAGAATCTGGTCACAGCTTTTTCTCTTTACACTGAAGTAACACATATGTAGACTATACAGACGCATGACTTTAATGATGGACCTGAGGATACAATGAAGACCATAATGTTGCAACAATATGGAGAGGAGCATGGTATGCAACAGTAGTCCAACATACGGAATTATACTCCACCTACTGTAGCATTGTAACTTGAGCCATAGCATCACACACACCATGAGGGAAAATGACATACTGTATGATAAATTACATATCTTCAGTTCTCTGAAAAACAATGCTAAAACTCACCAGGTTGTTCTCAGTCTGAGCTGGAGACAGAACTGTCCTCAGTGTATGCCTGATGGAAGTGTATGCCATTAATCAGCAATCTGAAAACTTCAGCATTCATGGCTTACCAGTCACATGATAGTATACATGTAACAATGCTGTACATTTAGGTGTGCATTGGTGGAATAATTGTTTGAAGCCGCTGTAGCATTATGATGGTCTATAATCCATGATGTGTGTTATAGTGGAGTCAGCAAGAGCACTTTGCTTCAAAGAGTCAACATTGTTCAGTTTGACCAGTACCCCTATCATCTTTCACCACTATAAATAATGCATTTAGGACTACAATTCAAATTAACTACACTATCAAACATGCAGCATACAAAAAGCAAGAACCTGCTCATTTTTATTTTCAATATATAATTATAGGCTAACCGAGTTGGATATTGTGTGCAAACCTGAATTATGACAGCACCTTGTATTTTGTGAATTTTTACAGTTATTAAATATAACACAAAATAAATCAAACAAGCTTATATAATTGGTATTCATTTTGTACATTGTACCATAACTCAAGAAAGGCAGTTGATAGCTAAGCTACCCTAAATCCAGCAAGGTAAGGAGGAAGGCTACAATGGTCAGTAACACATAGGGGTCATGTTCTGAAGCAATGGCAGAAGATGGGAAAGTTGAATCCATCTCATTTATCCAGGAATGCAGAGAGCGGTTTTCAAAGGGAACCATTATACAACCGTAACATTATGAATCCTCATTTAGCCGGTCAGGTCAGTCATGATTTCAACATATCCAGGTCAATTACTTGATAAGCATATCCAGTAAATAAGTAAATCCAGCTAATTATCATACAGGATGTCCAGATAATAACCAATGAGTACATCCACATCATTATATGCACACACACTGTAGCTTGTCCAGCAAATAACCATTTGGTGATAAAATCGATGCGTTAGAATTTTCCCCGAATCACAAAATCAGCACCTTGATTCAGGGAGAACGGGGGCGTGTTTACATAGACATGTGGGGCAGGGTTAAAAGCCATAAGATTTGCAGTCATTGGCTGAGGGGAGTGTCAGTGTCAGCTTTTGGGCCCCACCTGCTCCCGCCTCTCTGGCTCTCTGTCCAGGATGGGGCTAAGGCCTCGGACCCCTGCGTACGGCCGGTGGGAAACCCCATTCATGGCTGAAAGGCCCCCACTGTCTATCGGGCAGATGTAGTCCGCCAAGTCATCCGGCCTCCTCTTCCTCAGGTGACTGAAGTGGGTGAAACCAAGCTTCTTGGGCTGAAATAATACAGGAAGACAAGAGCTTAAGCTTGGGTCCTTTGTACACAGTATGTACGTTGAACAATAACTACTGTGTATTATTTCTAAAACTGAATACAAGAAAATTAGTCAGAGGTCATTACATGTACAGAGTATTCACAGCACATTATAGGGTAATCACAGGCCCTCTTCCATGGACACACAGCAGTCGTACCCGGACTTTGGCGGCGGTAGTGAGGGGTGCATGGCCGGTGGCATTGGCATACTCCCGTTTCTCCAGAGAGGCCTGCGTCCCCACCAGGGTGGTGAAGGCGGTGGCCAGGTGGCGGCGGAGCAGGGTCTTCTGAGGGGGGATGTTCAGCAACATGGCCAGGGTCTCAGAGCTGAACCGCAACTCCAGAATCTAAAGTACAGGGGTAGAGGACAGGGCTGGAGCTCACTCAGGTAGGAACACAACCATTTATAAGTGCAGCATCCCGAATATCCAGTCTTCTTCCAAAGTGTGTTCCTGCAACTGACAGGGGGAGTGCAGCTGCACACTTCAGAAATGTTTGGGGAATTGCATGGTTCTGAGGTGCAGTCCACTCACAATGAGACCTCCATGGACCCCACTGCCCCGTAGGTTGGGTGCATACTCAGCCAGGTCCACCGCCCGAAGCCACTCCATCACACGATGGTTGGACCATTGGATCACCTCTGAGGGAGAGGGGTTCCTCTGACCAGGGAGAGAGCGAAATGAGACAGTTCCTCCACTGAGCAGTAAAATCTTATCGTTAAACAAATCTTAATTCATTTCTCATCCATCATTCCAACTTTTCTCCTCAGTCACTCATTTCCCTCCTCCCCCCACCTCAGGGTTCCCACCCTCTCACCTCCTCTCCAGGCCTGCGTCGGAGGCAGTGGGGGTTGAACTTGTTGACGTGGAGGACGTGGATAGCACACTTTATACTGAGGTGATGAAGCTGACTGGTCACCTTCAGGAAAAGCAGGTCATTCTGGGAAACAATTTAGACTGTAGTTCAGTAGGAAAGCTAGGGCGTATTCACTGTAGTTCAGTGGGAAAGCTAGGGCGTATTCACTGTAGTTCAGTGGGAAAGCTAGGGCGTATTCACTGTAGTTCAGTGGGAAAGCTAGGGCGTAGTCACTGTAGTTCAGTAGGAAAGCTAGGGCGTATTCACTGTAGTTCAGTAGGAAAGCTAGGGCGTATTCCCTAATTCAGTAGGAAAGCTAGGGCGTATTCCCTGTAATTCAGTAGGAAAGCTAGGGCGTATTCCCTGTAATTCAGTAGGAAAGCTAGGGCGTATTCCCTGTAATTCAGTAGGAAAGCTAGGGCGTATTCCCTGTAATTCAGTAGGAAAGCTAGGGCGTATTCCCTGTAATTCAGTAGGAAAGCTAGGGCGTATTCCCTGTAGTTCAGTAGGAAACCTAGGGCGTATTCCCTGTAGTTCAGTAGGAAACCTAGGGCGTATTCCCTGTAGTTCAGTAGGAAAGCTAGGGCGTATTCACTGTATGGGAACCCTTTTATATATAAATGGTGATATCAAATGAGAGCATTTACACTCAACATTTCTTGTACGATTCACTTAAAAATACATTGTTTAGCCTTACCACGGTGAGATACTGGAGCATCCTGCCATCCACTCGCCCCTCGTGGAACTGGTCCTTGTACTGAGGAAGACCTATGTCATCCAACCATCCTGCATGTCACCAATCAGAGTTAACCATTTTAACTTCCTTTTAAACAAGGACCATTTTCCAGCAAAATATCCTACAGACAATGCAGTTGACTCATTGTGCATCTCAAATATGACATTTCTGGTCATGTCTGAATATAGTAGATTTTAATAGTACAGTTTAAGTTGTAGACGTACGTGTAACCCAGATGTGGTCCAGCTCAGAGGACTTCTCCAGGGCTTTAGTACTGAACCCCCTTAGAGCCAGCTGTAATTTCTTCCTGTGTAGCGGGTGATTGATACCCATTTCCTGTGGACACAGACAAAAGTACATTAAAATAAAGTTCTCAAACACATACAAGGTTTTACCAATCAATGTTTATATGTTCAGAACATGATCCTGATTCCTGCAGTGCTACATGTTCTCCAGAGAGTATTATGACAACACAGTGTCCATATGGAATCCTGCGGAGACTGAGAAGTTCTGAGTGACTGACAACCTACTTGTGACCCTGAGGCTGTCCTAATATAGACACCATACAAGCAACCATTCTGTATGTTTTTAAGTTCAGAGTAGCAACTCTCTCCCTCAATTCTTTAACAATTTTTATTTAATTTATTTCACCAGGTAGGCTAGTTGAGAGGCTAGTTTAGTTGAGAGGCTAGTTTACAGGCTAGTTGAGAACAAGTTCTCATTTGCAACTGCGACCTGGTCAAGATAAAGCAAAGCAGTGTGACAGACAACAACACAGAGTTACACATGGAGTAAACAATAAACAAGCCAATAACACAATAAACAAGTCAATGACACAGTATTAAAAATAAAGTCTACATTGTGTGCAAAAGGCATGAGGAGGTAGGCAATAAATAGGCCATAGGAGCGAATAATTACAATTTAATAGATTAACACTGGAGTGATAAATGAGCAGATGATATGCAAGTAGAGATACTGGTGTGCAAAAGAGCAGAAAAGTAAATAAAATAAAAACAGTATGGGGATGAGTTATGTAAGATTGGGTGGGCTATTTACAGATGGACTATGTACAGCTAACCTTCTCAAAGTCCTGTGGCCTTGCGGACAGGAGCGTCTGTCCGTTGTCGACCCACTGCCGGGTCAGGTTGACGTACTGGCCTAGACCATAATCCTCCAGCCAACCACACACCTGCTCTCTGGTCCACTGGCTGAATGGTGTGTTCATATCCCTGATAGAGAGAATGAGAGAAGTTAGATTAAGAATGCTTGAGAGAGAGAACACAGAAGCAAAACAAGGTTCTGTCTACATATATTGTATATGGCCTATTCAACATCTATACGATATGAACAGTATGCCCTATATTGAAACAGGTGCAGTAGCAAACATATGTGACTCATTTCAGGAAACTAGGCGTATCTCGTAACGTCACTACTTCACAGGAGAGGTATTTGAATGGAATTTATAGATTTTCTTCTCAAAAGCATTTTTTGGCAGAAATGCCTTCTGGAACATGTGAACTTTCATGTGCCTTAAAAACAAACCTGTATGCCGTCTGTAAAATGTTTAAGTTTTTGTTCAATTACGAGCAGAGTTGGTTTAACCATGGAAAAGACAGTAAAGGGGATAACTAGTCAGGTGTACAACAATGCACTCAACTGAAATGTGTCTTCCACATATAACCAACTCTTTGAATCAGAGAGGTGCAGAGGGCTGCCTTAAAATCGACAGCCACGTCTTCGGCGCTTTGGAATTTTTACCTTGTCGGCTCGGGATTCAATACAGCAACCTTTTGGTTACTGGCCTAACGCTCCTACACGCCAGGCTACCTGCCGCTAGCCATGATTGGCTGAGAGAATGGTTGGGCTGGACATGCTGAGATGATTTCCGATTGTGCTGTCATGTAGCAGTCTTCTGTCTATAACATAAGCTGCTAAATATGTCTAGGTAATCCTTTCTAAAGTGGCTTTTTTGAAAGATATCACAAATATCTGCACAAGTGTTGCTAAGGCTCTCCACTTTCTGGAGGACCGAGTTTTTAAATCAGTGGAATGCCTGGTGGAAGCAGAGTATGATAGCTAAGGAGATGGCGTTTGATTGCAAATGCAGAGGGAGCCAAAGAGAACAAGGAAGGCTGTTGAATGAAACACCTGTCTGGATTACATTTTCAAACTAAGGGCAACCATGGCATTTGTGACAAAGAGGGAGAAGCATTCATCCATGTATACGGGTAAGGGAGACTAGCAAGCTACATTTTCAGATATTCTACATTTCTAATTTTGTTAGAATGTCGTTTTCATTGCCCGTTAAAGGGTAGTGTTAGCTAGCTAGCTAACATTGTGTGTATGATCTGTGTAGTAATGTTTTCATATTTCAGAGCTATTTGCATTGCTAGTTATAGACTAACATTGAACTTAGCTCATTTGTTAGCTTTAGCTACCTGTAGATTCATGCAGGATAGTAATGTTATGA
Source organism: Oncorhynchus nerka (assembly GCF_034236695.1). NCBI lineage: Eukaryota > Metazoa > Chordata > Actinopteri > Salmoniformes > Salmonidae > Oncorhynchus > Oncorhynchus nerka. The sequence continues at coordinate 74,265,449 of NC_088422.1, forward strand.
GTTGGGATTATGGTTCATTGTTTAGCTAGCTACAAGTCACAACAAAAGACTCCACTATGCAAGTAACCATTTCACTGTGCCGTTTACACCTAACAAGCTAGAAACTAAGCAAAATCATTGTTTAGAAAGCTGCTTTTAATTCCCTGGTATTCTAGATTTATATATATATATATATATATATTAAATGAATGGGTGAATTGGTGTTAAAATGAACCAGTTATGCTATCTTTATGTAATGTAAAAAAAACACCATTTCAAATTGTTATACATAAGACCAAATCGAGGCGGTTGGTCACACTTTATTTGTATAGATGGTCATACTATCAACAAGTCATCTGTTGATAAGCAACTGTTTGCTAAGGTTACGGTTAGGTTTAGAATAAGTGTTAGAGTAGGGGTTAAGGTTAGTAGAAATGTTACTACATTGTTAATTCATGCCAATAATCTATTGGGGAATTAGGTGGTGTCAAGGATTTATCCCCAAATCCAGTCTTACCGAACAGTGCTGCCAGACTCAGGGGTCCGGGTCAGTCTTGGCCCCGCTGTGGCACGCAGCCCCCCTCTCCTAAACTGGTTTGATTCCAGGTCCTCCCCATGCAGACCCCCTGACTGGGTCCGCCTGATCCTGGAGGAGAGGACCGTATTTGATTTCATAGACATACTGTACATAATATTCAAGACTTGGGCGTCATTCACATTCCTTAGCTTGCCATTTGAGGTATATGCTCAATCTACTGTATATATTTTATTTTTAAAATATATTTAAAGAATATATACCACTCACTTTCCCCAGAGCTTTCTGATACTGTTATTGTTCTTCAAGTGTTCTGGTGAGCCAATAGTCCGTTGACCTGAATCCGCCCCTGAAGACTGGGGTGAAAGATCAGAGGATGAGGTGTCGTCCATTTTCTCTGTCTTTCCTGTAAGAAGGGGGGGAAAGATCAACAAAAAATGATCTTTCTTTTCTAGTTGTGTATCTATCATTGAAACATTTAAAATCGGAAGTTTACATCTGGGCAAAGGTTCTGGTTAAGCTTTAATTTGAGTTTCTTTTGAAAATGTGCAATGCAAGAATAAAAACAATCAACTCGTTCAAAAAAATGTATTTCTTTCCATGACTGCAAAACAAATAGCTGATGTTATCTTGGTGAAAAAAAGTTTCATACAGGCGGTGAACCTTCAAAAAGACTTGAATCTTAATGACTGAATTATGTTTATTGCCAATAGCCTGTGAAGAGAAATAGCACAAACATGTTAATTAACTCAGACTAGTGCCATGGACACCCTACGTGAACATACCCCTGAAATATAAGGAACATGAATGTATTGGAAATTCCAAATTGTATGCTGTCATCTTACACAGAGCACTGACACACACATTTAACCCGACAGACATTTTCCTAGTCCCCAGGTCCAGAAGAAATTAAATGAAATGTACAGCATTATACCATGAGCCATGAATGCATGACTCCCTTCCATCGTATGAGCACCCAAAAAAATGTATTAAGCAACATCTCACGGCACAACTTCTCTCCCCCATGTGACCTACTTGTGCATGTACAGACATGTATGTAACTGATAGATGCACACGCACGCATTGAAAAGCATTAACATGATCTGTATGTCAATGGTAAACTATTTGGTCTGTAATGTATTTTTCGATATGTGTCGAACCCCAGTAAGACTCACTGATAGGCCCACTATGGGATTGGTAGAGCTTTGCTTTCTCATGTTTGTATTGGAGGCCTTTGGCTCTAACCGACCACCCAAAAGGAGTGAGAGCACATAGAAAGGGGTTCCAGCTGCTGGGCCTGTGCCTGTTTATGTGCACAGCACAAAATCCCACCACTGCATCCATAATATGGCACCAGTCACAGCTGGGAGGCCAATATAGATTCATTTTGTGGGAGGATCATATACTCATGGACTTGATTCCTGCCACTCCAAAGTCCAGGGTGGAGTTGAGGTGAGTGTGGTCCATGAGAGAGGGTGGGGTTGTGGACCGTGGTCATTTAGAAAGAGAAGGTGGAATTGGGGTAAGTGTGGTCTGAGAGAGAGGATGGGGTTGGGTTCAGTGTGGTCGACCAGAAAGAGGGTGGGGTTGTGAACATGGTATATGTCAGGCAGTCAGGAATATCCCTGAAAACCTTTGCTCCGGCTGGGGCCTCGCCTCTATTGGCTTTGATCAAAGTGCCACTAGCCACTGATCAGAGACCTGTGTATTTTCCCGGTCTCAAAATGATCAGCTATCTGAGGCTTTGTGCTCTGTGTTGTAGAAGGGGCCAGAAGGGGCACTAATAGACAGTGTGTGTGTGGTGGTGGTGGGGGGTTAATGCTTCTTTAGGCTTACTTGAGTCTCCGTCTTCACTCCCCTCTGGAGACCTCTGGCTCTGTGTCTCACTGCACTCTCCCTCTCCATTATGCTCTGGGAAGGAGGCCTTCACCGGCAGGGTTTGGCATCGGTTATCTACAGGCCTATTCTGGAGAACAAACACAGACTAATGAAACATTTAGACCAATAGAAAATGTTTTGTTACTTTTGATTAATTGATTTATTTTCTATAAAATTCTAATTGACAAAACAATGTGGTCAGAAGTGTGACCCAAACACAATAAAGAACAGTAATGGTTAGATATGAAAGTGAAGAGTTTTGTTCACAGTAATAATACCTCAGTAGACACTTCAGCCTCTACAGGAATCACCACTACATGCTAGAGGTAGGAAAGGTGAAGAACAGTCATTAGATGACAAGGAGTCAGTGCTGTGATACAGATTGGGGAGAAAAGTGTAATGGCCTTTCTAGTCAGATATTCTCACTCTGGGCAGTAAATGGTGTCAAGTGAAAATGTCCCCACTACCTTCAATGCAGATCCATTCTGTAGGTTGTCCATACTGCTTGATAAAAGTCGGGGATGTGTCCTGATAAAAATATATTATCTGATTATTCAATTTACAATGAATATATTGGTTAGTGCAGCCCCATAGAGCTCTTAAAGAAGTCCCAGAAAAGGCATTCTATTCCCAGAGTCTCACCAGAGTTCTCTTTCCTTCTGGGCTGGCAGATGGGACACGAGCTGTGGGGATGAACTGCTGAAGGACATCTGGACCAGAGCAGAGACGGAGATGAGGACAGGGAGCGAGGAATATGACGGTAGTGCATTGTGACAATGAGGCTTCTGAACCATATTGGGCAGGATCAAACATGTTTTAATCCAAAAGGCACTTTCTACCTTCATATTGTGCACTGAAAACTGGAGTAATTGTCAGTGTATGGGGCTGAGAAAACCATTTTTTCCCCCCTATCTGAACATTCCCCTTCCTCTGACCCACCTCAGTCTTTTTGTTCTCTGGGAGTACACTGGAAGGAACTGTCCTCATCACCACTCCATGCTCCCGTTCCTCACTGCTGCTCGATTGAGTACTCTCATTGGATATTGAGAGGATAGTGGGTGGAGCTATCAAAGAAAGAGAGTGTCATTGCTTCATACCATCATGAGTAATGGAAATGTTCTGCTCTCTCCAGTTCATTATGCAGTGGGGCAAAAAGTATTTAGTCAGCCATGAATTGTGCAAGTTCGCAAACTTAAAGATGAGAGGCCTGTAATTTTCATCATAGGTATACTTCAACTATGACAGACAAAATGAGAAGAAAAAAAATCCAGAAAAATCACATTGTAGGATTTAATGAATTTATTTGCAAATGGTGGAAAATAAGTATTTGGTCACCTACAAACAAGCAAGCTTTCTGTCTCTCACAGGCCTGTAACTTCTCTCCTCCACTCGTTACCTGTATTAATGGCACCTGTTTGAACTTGTTATCAGTATAAAAACACCTGTCCACAACCTCAAACAGTCACACTCCAAACTCCACTATGGCCAAGACCAAAGAGCTGTCAAAGAACACCAGAAACAAAATTGTAGACCTGCACCAGGCTGGGAAGACTGAATCTGCAATAGGTAAGCAGCAATTATTATTAGGAAATGGAAGACATACAAGACCACTGAATATCTCCCTCGATCTGGAGCTCCACGCAAGATCTCACCCGTGAGGTCAAAATGATCACAAGAACGGTGAGCAAAAATCCCAGAACCACACGTGGTGACCTAGTGAATGACCTGCAAAGAGCTGGGACCAAAGTAACAAAGCCTACCATCAGTAACACACTACGCCGCCAGGGACTCAAATCCTGCAGTGCCAGACGTGATCCCCTGCTTAAGACAGTACATGTCCAGGCCCGTCTGAAGTTTGCTAGAGAGCATTTGCATGATCCAGAAGAAGATTCTCCCAATGTCATGTGGTCAGATGAAACCAAAATATAACTTCTTGGTAAAAACTCAACTCGTCGTGTTTGGAGGACAAAGAATGCTGAGTTGCATCCAAAGAACACCATACCTACTGTGAAGCATGGGGGTGGAAACAGCATGCTTTGGGGCTGTTTTTCTGCAAAGGGACCAGGATGACTGATCCGTGTAAAGGCAAGAATGAATGGGGCCATGTATCGTGAGATTTTGAGTGAAAACCTCCTTCCATCAGCAAGGGCATTGAAGATGAAACGTGGCTAGGTCTTTCAGCATGACAATGATCCCAAACACACCACCCGGGCAACGAAGGAGTGGGTTCGTAAGAAGCATTAAGGTCCTGGAGTGGCCTAGCCAGTCTCCAGATCTCAACCCCATAGAAAATCTTTGGAGGGAGTTGAAAGTCCGTGTTGCCCAGCAACAGCCCCAAAACATCACTGCTCTAGAGGAGATCTGCATGGAGGAATGGGACAAAATACCAGCAAGTGTGTGAAAACCTTGTGAAGACTTACAGAAAACGTTTGACCTCTGTCATTGCCAACAAAGGGTATATAACAAAATAGAGAAACTTTTGTTATTGACCAAATAATTATTTTCCACCGTAATTTGCAAATAAATTCATTAAAAATCTTAATGTGATTTTCTGGATTTTTTTTCTCTCATTTTGTCTGTCATAGTTGAAGTGTACCTATGATGAAAATTACAGGCCTCTCTCATCTTTTTAAGTGGGAGAACTTGCACAATTGGTGGCTGACTAAATACTTTTTTTGCCCCACTGTACATTTGAATGTAAGGAATGTTTTAACCTTTGGTGGCTTTTCATTAAAACAATCAATCAATAACTAGAGTCGTACAATGTATGTTAGGGGAGGTTGGTACCTTGTCTTGGAGTCGCAACATCTCTGAACTGTCTGCACTGGACTAAGAGCAGTGTGAGCTCCTCAATACGCCGGTCCTGTAACAGGGAGATGAATCCATACAGTACCTTGCAAAGTAGTTCTTCACATTTTGTGATACAACGTGGGATTAAAATGAATTTAAATTGTCAATCTACACAGAACACTAAATGCCAAAGTGGAAAAAAAATGTAATAAGTAAACATTGTTGTGTAAGTGTTCAGCTCCCCGAGTCGAACCATGTTAGAAAAACCTTTGGCTTCGATTACAGCTGTGAGTTTAGGGTAAATCTAAGAGCTTTGCAAAACTGGATTAGGACATGTTTGTCAATTAATTTGTCACTTCCTGTTGAACACAAAATGAGGGAGAGCTCAGTTGTGTTCCCAAGAAAGCTAAGGTAACTGAGCTAAACTACCCCCCCCCCCCCCCCCCGTAGATCTCACTTCCATCATCATGAAGTGCTTTGAGAGACTAGTCAAGGACCATATCACCTCCACCCTACCTGACACCCTAGACCCACTCCAATTTGTTTACCGCCCCAATAGGCCCACAGACGACGCAATCGCAACCACACTGCCCTAACCCATCTGGACAAGAGGAATACCTATGTCAGAATGCTGTTCATCGACTACAGCTCAGCATTTAACACCATAGTACCCTCCAAACTCGTCATCAAGCTCGAGACCCTGGATCTCGACCCCGCCCTGTGCAAATGGGTACTGGACTTCCTGACGGGCTGCCCCCAGGTGGTGAGGGTAGGTAACAATATCTCCACCCCGCTGATCCTCAACACTGGGGGCCTACAAGGGTGCGTTCTGAGCCCTCTCCTGTACTCCCTGTTCACCCACGACTGCATGGCCATGCACGCCTCCAACTCAATCATCAAGTTCGCAGGCGACACTACAGTGGTAGGCTTGATTACCAACAACGACGAGACGGCATACAAGGAGGAGTTGAGGGCCCTCGGAGTGTGGTGTCAGGAAAATAACCTCACACTCAATAGCAACAAAACAAAGGAGATGAGTTCAGGAAACGGCAGAGGGAGCACCCCCATCCACATCGACGGGACAGTAGTGGAGAGGGTAGTAAGTTAAGATCCTCGGCGTACAAACTGAATTGGTCCACCCACACAGACAGCGTGGTGAAGACGGCGCAGCAGCGCAAACTACCTGCCCTCCAGGACACCTACACCACCCAATGTCACAGGAAGGCCATAAAGTTCATCAAGGACAACAACCACCCGAGCCACTGCCTGTTCACCCCGCTATCATCCAGAAGGCGAGGTCAGTACAGGTGCATCAAAGCAGGGGCAGAGAGACTAAAAACAGCTTCTCTTTCAAGGCCAGACTGTTAACTTGTTGACGCTACCCATCCCTTAAGCGGGATAATTGTCATCAGCAACTGAATAGCATAGCGTCTCAGTCAAATAATATTACTAAACATATTCATGTTCATGAAATCAAACGTGCAATATTGCAAAACACAGCTTAGCCTTTTGTTAATCCACCTGTTGTCTCAGATTGAGATGATTCTTTACAGCGAAAGCAATACAAGCGTTTGTCGATCGCATGACAAAACATTAAGTACACTTAGCATCAGGTAGCTTGGTCACGGAAATCAGAAAAGCAATCAAATTAATAGTTTACCTTTGATGATCTTCGGATGTTGTTTTCACTCACGAGACTCCCAGTTACACAACAAATGTTCCTTTTGTTCCATAAAGATGATTTTTATATCCGAAATACCTCCGTTTTTTTGGCCCATTATGTTCAGAAATACACAGGAAAGAGCGGTCACGACAACGCAGACGAAAATTCCAAATAGTTTCCATAATGTCCACAGAAACATGTCAAATGTTTTTTTTATAATCAATCCTCAGGTTGTTTTTAAAATATATAATCGATAATATATCAACCGCGAATGTCTTTCACAGTAGGGGAGGGAAAACAATGGCTGTCCAAATTCTGTTGCGCGAGCAAAACTCATGTGACTACTTGACGCGATGTTATCGTTCTGGCTCATTTTTCAAAATAAAAGCCTGAAACTATGTCTGAAGACTGTTGCCACCTTGAGGAAGCGATAGGAAAAGGAATCTGGTTGATATCCCTTTAAATGGAGCAATGGGAGGATATGGAACATGGAGTTTTCAAAATAGAAGCCACTTCCTGGTTTGATTTTTCACAGGCTTTCGCCTGCAATATCAGTTCTGTTATACTCACAGACAATATTCTGGCAGTTTTGGAAACTTGAGTGTTTTCTATCCTAATCCTAATCTGCCGATTATATGCATATTCTAGCATCTGGTCCTGAGAAATAGGCCATTTACTTTGGGACCATTATTTTTCCAAATGTAAAAATAGTGACCCCTAGCTTCAAGAGGTTAAACAGCACTAACATTGAGTGGTTGCTGCCAACATACTGACTCCACTCCAGCCACTTTAATAATGGAAAAAATTATGTAATTGTTTTTATCACTAGCCATTTTAAACAATGCCACTTAATGTTTACATACCCTACATTACGCATCTCATATATATACTGTACTCGATATCATCTTGCCTATGCCGTTCTCTACCATCACTCATTCATATATTTTTATGTATATATTCTTCATCCCTTCACACTTGTGTGTATAAGGTAGTAGTTGTGAAATTGTTGTTAGATTACTCGTTGGTTATTACTGCATTGTCAGAACTACACTCACATTAACATCTGCTAACCATGTGTATGTGACAAATAAAATTTGATTTGATTTGTTGTTTTGAAAGTGTATTGGAAAGTTCTAGTAGCTAGCTAACATTTTAGTTTGGATCTCACAACACTGTTGGCATCAGTTGCTGGGACTGCTAGTCTCTGTCCAGTGATCCTGCCAACTAAGGCCGGGTCTGAAGTTCTATTTACCTAGCTGCCTATCAAGCCAGCTGTGTATTCCTTGAGGGCTTGAATGCAGTCCGCGATGCGGTTAGCCATTGCGGCTGGGACAGAGGATTGTCCCGGGTTTGTGGCTGTCTAGATCCCTGCTGTTTGTCATGTTGAATCTTCCCTGTGACCTGCCTTGTCTGGAACTGTGAGGAGTAACGGCATAGCCTACGTTGCTAGCTACCATGACAAAGACCAAAGCCGGTGGGAGTACTGTTGAGGACAGTGGTGTCTATCACACGTGAAGTATCTTTTAAAACAGACAAAAAGAGTTCTAAAAGCAGTTGTTACAGCAAGAAAATAGAGTTGTGTTTTGTCAAAATACTGGTGGATTCAACTAATAAAATAATAGTCAACCGGTCCAGTACCTGAAGAACAGGTTGCAGTTCTCCCAGGTTCAGCTCGATGAGTTGAAACTGGAGAACGGCAAGATGAATGCAGTCTGTAAGTCCTTGAGAGAGGACAGTTCTGTGTGAATCCATGATAACAATGATGGATAAATCAATATATCAAGGAGGAACTACATGGTTGTGGGAAGAATTGCAGAATCTCCACGTGACCTGGGCGGAGCCTGGGGACAAAGTGAAGGAAATGATCTGAGAAATTGAAGATGGACCACATTGAGGCCCACCAGACTGGAAAACCCACTACCGGCCGAGGTCGATAGTGGTCAAGTTCCTAAGGTTCAAGAACAAGGTAGCTGTTCTGGAAAGAGCCAAGAACTTGAGAGGAACATTCAGTTGAAGTCAGAAGTTTACATACACTTAGGTTGGAGTCATTAAAACTTGCTTTTCAACCACTCCACAAATTTCTTGTTAAACTAGTATTTTCCAACAATTGTTAACAGGCAGATTATTTCACTGTATCACAATTTCAGTGAGTCAGAAGTTTACATACGCTAAGTTGACTGTGCCTTTAAACAGCTTGGAAAATTCCAGAAAATTATATCATGGCTTTTGAAGCTTCGGATAGGCTAATTGACATCATTTGAGTCAATTGGAGGTGTACCTGTGGATGTATTTCAAGGCCTACCTTCAAACTCAGTGCCTCTTTGCTTGACATCATGGGAAAATCAAAAGAAATCAGCCAAGACCTTAGAAAAAACATTGTAGATCTTCACAAGTCTGTCAACAACTACAGACCAGTATCCCTTCTTTCTTTTCTCTCCAAAACTCTTGAACGTGCCGTCCTTGGCCAGCTCTCCCACTATCTCTCTCAGAATGACCTTCTTGATCCAAATCAGTCAGGTTTCAAGACTAGTCATTCAACTGAGACTGCTCTTCTCTGTATCACGGAGGCGCTCCGCACTGCTAAAGCTAACTCTCTCTCCTCTGCTCTCATCCTTCTAGACCTATCGGCTGCCTTCGATACTGTGAACCATCAAATCCTCCTCTCCACCCTCTCCGAGTTGGGCATCTCCGGCGCGGCCCACGCTTGGATTGCGTCCTACCTGACAGGTCGCTCCTACCAGGTGGCGTGGCGAGAATCCGTCTCCTCACCACGTGCTCTCACCACTGGTGTCCCCCAGGGCTCTGTCCTAGGCCCTCTCCTATTCTCGCTATACACCAAGTCACTTGGCTCTGTCATAACCTCACATGGTCTCTCCTATCATTGCTATGCAGACGACACACAATTAATCTTCTCCTTTCCCCCTTCTGACGACCAGGTGGCGAATCGCATCTCTGCATGTCTGGCAGACATATCAGTGTGGATGACGGATCATCACCTCAAGCTGAACCTCGGCAAGACGGAGCTGCTCTTCCTCCCGGGGAAGGACTGCCCGTTCCATGATCTCGCCATCACGGTTGACAACTCCATTGTGTCCTCGTCCCAGAGCGCTAAGAACCTTGGCGTGATCCTGGACAACACCCTGTCGTTCTCAAATAACATCAAGGCGGTTGCCCGTTCCTGTAGGTTCATGCTCTACAACATCCGCAGAGTACGACCCTGCCTCACACAGGAAGCGGCGCAGGTCCTAATCCAGGCACTTGTCATCTCCCGTCTGGATTACTGCAACTCGCTGTTGGCTGGGCTCCCTGCCTGTGCCATTAAACCCCTACAACTCATCCAGAACGCCGCAGCCCGTCTGGTGTTCAACCTTCCCAAGTTCTCTCACGTCACCCCGCTCCTCCGCTCTCTCCACTGGCTTCCAGTTGAAGCTCGCATCCGCTACAAGACCATGGTGCTTGCCTACGGAGCTGTGAGGGGAACGGCACCTCAGTACCTCCAGGCTCTGATCAGGCCCTACACCCAAACAAGGGCACTGCGTTCATCCACCTCTGGCCTGCTCGCCTCCCTACCACTGAGGAAGTACAGTTCCCGCTCAGCCCAGTCAAAACTGTTCGCTGCTCTGGCCCCCCAATGGTGGAACAAACTCCCTCACGACGCCAGGACAGCGGAGTCAATCACCACCTTCCGGAGACACCTGAAACCCCACCTCTTTAAGGAATACCTAGGATAGGATAAAGTAATCCTTCTCACCCCCCTTAAAATACCTAGATGCACTATTGTAAAGTGGCTGTTCCACTGGATGTCATAAGGTGAAAGCACCAATTTGTAAGTCGCTCTGCTAAATGACTTAAATGTAAATGTAAAAGTCTGGGTCCTCCTTGGGAGCAATTTCAAATGCCTGAAGGTACCTCTTTCATCTGTACAAACAATAGTACACAAGTATCAACACCATGAGACCACATAGCCATCATACTGCTCAGGAAGGAGATGCATTCTGTCTCCTAGCAATTAATGTATTTTGGTGTGAAAAGTGAAAATCTATCCCAGAACAACAAAAGGACCTTGTGAAGATGCTGGGGAAACAGGAACAAAGTATCTAGTATCTATATGTATCTAACAAAGTATCCACAGTAAAACCAGTCCTATATCGACATAACCTGAAAGGCCGCTCAGCAAGGAAGAATCCACTGCTCCAAAACCGCCATAAAAAAGCCAGACTACAGTTTGCAACTGCACATGGGGACAAAGATCATACTTTTTGGAGAAATGTCCTCTGGTCTGATAAAACAAAAATCGAACTGTTTGTCCATAATGACCATAGTTACTTTGGAGGAAAAAGGAGGAGGCTTGCAAGCCGAGAACACCATCCCAGCCGTGAATCATTGGGGTGGCAGCATGTTGTGGGGGTGGCAGCATCATGTTGTGGGGGTGCTTTGCTGCAGGAGGGACTGGTGCACTTCACAAAATCGATGGCATCATGAGGACGGAAATGTATGTGGATATATTGAAGCAACATCGCAAATGGGTCAGCCAAATGGACAATGACTAAGCATATTACCAAAGTTGTGGCAAAATGGCTTACTGACAAAGTCAAGGTATTGGAGTGACCATCAAAGCCCTGACCTCAATCCTATAAAAGATGTGGGCAGAACTGACAAAGCATGTGCGAGCAAGGCCTACAAACCTGACTCAGTTACACCAGCTCTGTCAGGAGGAATGGGCCAACATTCACACAACTTACTGTGGGAAGTTTGTGGAAGGCTACCTGAGACGTTTGACTCAAGTTAAACAATGTTAAACGCAATGCTACTAAATCCTAATTGAGTGCATGTAAACTTCTGACCCACTGGGAATGTGATGAAATAAATAGAAGCTGAAATAAATCACTATTATTCTGACATTTCACAGTCTTAAAATAAAGTGGTGAACCTAACTGACCTAAAACAGGGAATTTATACTTTAAATGTCTGAATAAATGTCAGGAACTGTGAAAAACTGGAGTTTAAATGTATTTGGCTAAGGTGCATGTAAACTTCTGACTTCAACTGTAGATCTTCCTCCACGGGGACTATCCTGAAGCTGTGCGCCAGAAGAGGAAATATCTTATCCCAGCCGTGAGAGCTGCAGAGCGCTTGGAGACGTTGCTTACGTCCACTTTGACAGGCTCATTGCCCACCTTCCCTCCCAGAAGTCTGGAAGGGATGAGAGACCCAAGCCTATGGGTTTGTAGCTTCAACTCTGCAGCGCACACACCTTACACCTTAATTTATTAATGGACTGCTGATGGATATTTTTTTCAATTGCTTGGTTTGCTCTTTTCAGTATTATGTCTCTCTGATAATCTACCCAGGGAAGGGAATAAATTTGCCCATATTAATATATGTAGCCTTAGAAATAAGGTTAATGAAATCAATATCAGATAATTCATATATTAGCCATTTCTGAGACTCACTTAGATAATTTATTTGATGATACAGCACTAGCAATACAAGGGAAAAACATATAGAAGAGACAAATGCTAGGGGATATGTTGCTGTATAGTCAGTGCCTTCAAAAAGTATTCAGACCCCTTGACTTTCACATTTTGTGACGTTACTTCCTTATTCTTAACCGGATTAAATTGTTTGTTTTTTTAGATTTGAGAAAAAAACATTGAGGGAAATCTGACTGGAGCAAAGTACAGAGAGATCCTTGATGAAAACCTGCTCCAGAGAACTCAGGACGTCAGATTGGGGTGAAGGTTCACCTTCCAACAGGACAACGACCTAAGCACAGTTAAGACAACACAGGATTGGCTTCAGAACAAGTCTCAATATCCTTGAGTGGCCCAGCCAGAGCCCGATCTAACATCTCTGGAGAGACCTGAAAATAGCTGTGCAGCGACACTCCCCATCCAACCGGACAGAGCTTCAGAGGATCGGCAGAAGGTCCCCAAATACAGATATGCAAAGCTTGTAGCGTCATACCCAAGAAGACTCAATGCTATAATTGCTGTCAAATGTGCTTCAACAAAGTACTGAGTAAAGGGCCTGAATACTTATGGAAAAACAAAAAGGTTTTTGCTTTGTCATTTGAGGGGGGAAAAAAAAATTTGAATCAATTTTAGAATAAGGCTAACATACAAATGTTAAGCTGTGTCCATACCCATTGGTTGCAGTGTTCACAATTTAGTGGCTATATTCAGGAAAGCCAAAGTTCCAAAGGTTGGTCCTAAAATAGTGTATAAGAGATCATACAAAAGATTTTGCTCTGACTCTTATGTGGATGTTAGATACATTTGTTGGTCTGATGTGATCGCCACCCGGCACAGCCAGAAGAGTACTGGCCACCCCTGATAGCCTGGTTCCTCTCTAGGTTCTGGCCTTTCTAGGGAGTTTTTCCTAGATATCGTGCTTCTACACCTGCATTGCTTGCTGTTTGGGGTTTTAGGCTGGGTTTCTGTACAGCACTTTGTGACATCAACTGATGTATGAAGGACTTTCTAAATAAATGGGATTGATTGATGTGATTAATAAGGAGCATCCAGATGATGCACTTGATGAATTTATGAAAATGCTTCTTCCAATTATTAATAAACATGCACCTGTTAATTAAGAAACTGACTGTTAGAACTATTAAGGCTCCATGGATTGATAAGGATTTTTTTAAATTAAACGGTATGGTTGAAAGAGATGGGGTGAAACGAGTGGCCAAGAAGTTTGTCTGCAAATTGAGAAATTGTGACTAAACTCAAAAAGAACAAGAAACTGCATTATGAAGCCAAGATCAATGATATAAAATGGATAGGAACTCAGATGGCATAATCATTTGAATGACTTTATTGGCAAAGTGGGCAAACTTAGGCAGGAAATGTCAATCAACTAAAAATGAGCCATGGTATTCATGCATTTTTTTTTAAATGTAAATTTAGTGTAGGAGTAGTGCAAACATTGTTATCGATCAATAATGACAAGCTTCCTGGCATTGACAACTTAGATAGAAACTACTGAGGATGGTAGCTGACTCCCATAGCCAAATCGGTCATATCTTTAATCTGAGCCTAGAGGAAAGTCTGTCCTCAGGCCTAGAGAGAAGCCAAAGTAATTCCTCTACCCAAGTGGTAAAGTGGCCTTTACTGGATCTAACAGCAGACCTAGAAGCTTGTTGCCAGCTCTTAGCAAACTGTTGGAAAGAAATTGTGTTTGACCAAATAAAACGCTATTTCACTGTTAATTTGTTAACAGACTTTCAGCATGCTTAAAGAGAAGTGAAGTACATGTTGAGTGCCCTGACAAATTACCGATGGTTGGTTGAAAGAAATTGATAAGAATAGTGTCAGCTGTATTGTTAAATTTCAGTGGAGCCTTTGATATTATTGACCATAACCTGTTGGAAAAAGAAGAAAAAAATAATAATAATCACACTACCGTTGAAAAGTTTGGGGTCACTCAGAAATGTTGTCGTTTTCCATGAAAACATGCATGAAATAAGTTGCAAAAGGAATAGGAAATATAGTCAAGATGTTGACAAGGTTATAAATAATTATTTTTAATTGAAATAATTGTGTCCTTCAAACTTTGCTTTTGTCATAGAATCCTCCATTTGCAGCAATTACAGCCTTGCAGACCTTTACCGCCACCAAAGCACGCCCAGACCATCACATTGCCTCCACCATGCTTGACAGATGGCGTCATGCACTCCTCCAGCATCTTTTCTGCATCTCATGAATGTTCTTTTTTATGATCTGAACACCTCAAACTAAGATTTGTCTGTCCATAACTTTTTTTCCAATCTTCCTCTATCCAGTGTGTTCTTCTGCCCATCTTAATCTTCTATTTTTATTGGCCAGTCTGAGATATGGCTTTTTCTTTGAAACTCTGCCTAGAAGGCCAGCATCCCAGAGTCGCCTCTTCACGGTTGACGTTGAGACTGGTGTTTTGCGGGTACTATTTAATTAATGAAGTTGCCAGTTGAGGGATTGTGAGGCGTCTGTGTGGTCAAGGTGCGGGACTCTAACCCGGAAGCTTACAAGAAATCCTGCTATGCCCTCCGACGAACCATGAAAAGGGCAAAGCACCAATACAGGGCTAAGATTGAGTCGTACTACACCGGCTCTGACGCTCGTCTTATGTGGCAGGGCTTGCAAACTATTACAGACTACAAAGGGAAGCACGGCCATGAGCTGCCCAGTGACACAAGCCTACCAGATGAGCTAAATCACTTCAATGCAAGCAACACTGAGGCATGCATGAGACAATCAGCTGTTATGGATGACTGTGTGAACACTTTCTATAGCTGACGTGTGTAAGACCTTTAAAAACAGGTCAATATTCACACGGCCAGATGGATTACCAGGACGTGTGCTCCAGGCATGTGCTGACCAACTGGCAGGCGTCAGCACTGACATTTTCCACATGTCCCTGATTGAGTCTGTAATACCAACGTTTCAAGCAGACCACCATAGTCCCTGTGCCCAAGAACACTAAGGCAATTTGCCTAAATGACTACAGACCCATAGCACTCACTTCCGTAGCCATGGAGTGCTTTGAAAGGCTGGTAATGGCTCACATTAATTTGCATACCGCCCAAACAGATCCACAGATGATGCACTCTATTGCAATCCACACTGCCCTTTCCCACTTGGACAAAAGGAACACCTACGTGAGAATGCTATTCATTGACTACAGCAGTGTTCAACATCATAGTACCCTCAAATCTCATCACTAAGCTAAGGATCCTGGAAATTAAAACACGGCCATCTGCAACTGGGTCCTGGACTTCGACGGGCCACCCCCAGGTGGTGAGGGTAGGTAGCAACACATCTGCCACTCTGATCCTCAACACTGGAGCCCATCAGGGGTGCGTGCTAAGTCCCCTCCTGTACTTCCTGTTCACCCACGACTGTGTGGCCAGTCACGACGCCAACACCATCATTAAGTTTGCAGACGACACAACAGTGGTAGGCCTGATTACCGACAACGACGAGACAGACTATAGGGAGGGAGGAAGTCAGAGACCTGGCGGTGCCAGAATAACAACCTATCCCTCAACGTAACCAAGACTAAGGAGATGATTGTAGACTACAGCAAAAGGTGGACCGAGCACACCAATTCTCATCAACAGGGCTGTAGAGGAGCAGGTTGAGAGCTTCAAGTTCTGTGGTCCACATCGCCAACCAAGTAGAATGGTCCAAACACACCAAGACAGTCGTGAAGAAGACACGACAAAACCTAATTAACTTCTTTGATATAGGGGGCGCTCTTAATTTTTGGATAAAGGTTTGGAATGAAAACACTCTGACGTTTCCAAAACCGCAAAGATATTATCTATGAGTGCCACAGAACTGATGCTACAGGCGAAACCAAGATGAAATTTCAAACAGGAAATGCCCCAGATTTTGAAGGCGCTGTGTTCCAATGTCTCCTTATATGGCTGTGAATGTGCAAGGAATGAGCCTACACTTTCTGTCGTTTCCCCAAGGTGTCTGCAGCATTGTGACGTATTTGTAGGCATATCATTGGAAGATTGACCATAAGAGACTACATTTACCAGGTGCTCGCTTGGTGTCCTCCGTTGCAATTATTGCGTAATCTCCAGCTGCGTGTATTTTTCCATTTGTCTTTAGTCTTATTTCCCTCATTAAAATGCAAATCAACGTATAACATTTTTGACATGCGTTTTCTGGATTTTTACGGACTATAACAAGGAAATCCCAACACAAGCTGCCCAGTGACACGAGCCTACCAGACAAGCTACATGATTTTTATGCTCGCTTCGAGGCAAGCAAAACTGAAGCCTGCACAATAGCACCAGCTGTTTTGGATGGCTATGTGATAATGCTCTCGGTAGCCTATGGGAACAAAACCTTTTAAAAAAACAGGTCAACATTCACAAAGCAGCTGGGCCAGACTGATTGCCAGGAAGTGTACTCAAAGCATGCGTGCACAAACTGTCAAGTGTCGTCACTGACGTTTTCAACCTCTCCCTGACCGAGTCTGTAATACGTTTCAAGCAGAACACCATAGTCCCTGTGCCCAAGGAAGCAAAGTTAACCTGCCTAAATGATTACCACCCCAAATGATTACCACCCCATGGCACTTACATCAGTAGCCATGAAGTGCTTTGACAGGCTGGTCATGGCTCACATCAACAGCATCCTCCCGGACACCCTAGACCCACGCCAATTTGGATAATCTCTTGGGGCGGTATGTGATCTCAATCGCACTCCACACTGCCCTTTCTCCCTTGGACAAAAGGAACACCTATGTGAGAATGCTGTTCATTGACTGCCGCTCAGCGTTCAACACCAGTGTCCACGAAGCTCATCACTAAACTAAGGACTGAACACCTCCCTCTGAAACTGGATCCTGGACTTCCTGACGGGTCACACCCAGGTGGTAAGAGTAGGCAACACGTCTACCACACTGATCCTTAACACTGGGGCCCCACAGGGGTGTGTACTTAGACCCCTCCTGTATTCCCTGTTCACCCATGACAGCGTGGCCAAACACGACACCAACACCATCATTAAGTTTGCTACAGGAAAGGGCGGGCTGAACAGGCCCCCATTAACATCGACGAGGCTATAGTGGAGCGGGTCGAGAGTTAAGTTCCTTGGTGTCCACATTACCAACAAACTGGCATGGTCCAAACATACCAAGAGAGTCGTGAAGAGGGCACCTCAAACCTATTCCCCCTCAGGAGACTGAAAAGAGACTGAAAAGATTTGGCATGGGTCCCCAGATCCTCAAACGGTTGGTGAGAGCATGGTTGCATCACCGCCTGGTATAGCAAATGCTCGGTAAGGCGCTAGAGAGGGTAATGCGAACGGCCCAGTACATCACTGGGGCCAAGCTTCCTGCCATCCAAGACCCATATAAATAGGCGGTCTCCGAGGAAAGCCCATAAAATTGTCAGAGATTCCAGTCACACAAGTTTAAGACTGTTTTCTCTGCTACCGTACGACAAGCGGTACCGGAGCGCCAAGTCTAGGACCAAAAGGTACCTGAACAGCTTCTACCACCAAGCCATTAGACAGCTTTACAATTCATACAAATCGCCACAGGACAATTTACTTTGAAATCCCCTCCCCCTTGTACACTGATGCTACTCGCTGTTTGTTTGTTACCTATGCATAGTCACTTCGCCCAAACCTACATGTACAGATTACCTCAACTAACCTGTACACTGAATCGTTACCCCCGCTATATAGCCTCATTACTGTTATTCTTATTCTGTTATATTTTAGCCTACTTGGTAAATATTTTCTTCTGCTTGAACTGCACTGTTGGTAAGTATTCCAATCAAACATTATTTGCCAGATTTTAATCCCACTAACACAAAATGTGAAATAATCCAAGTAGTCTGAATACTTTAGCAAGGCACTATAAATGTTTTTTTCCATATGCTTTTAACATACAAGTTGAGATGTATGGAGTGTGACATGGGCACAGCTGGAAATCAGAGTAGTGGTAACAGAGTGTGTGATTTGAAGTGGTGCCAGTGCCCTTGGCCTGGTCTAGTTTCTCTTCATGGACCAAACTCCAAAATTAGGTCTGGCATATTCAGGACTCATTAATTGTGGCTTTGCCTAAAATGGATGGCTGCTGAGAGAGCGAGCGAGCGAGCATGAGGCACATTTGTTCAAAGACCCAAGATTCCACCCGTGCGTGCAACTGTAAGAGTACAAAAGCCCTACTGTGCTATTAATGCCTGTGGGTGGTGCTACTGATGTGCGGATACATACACCATCCAGCAGCCCCTGCCATCCAAACAGTAATGATGGTTGTGCTGTGTATGCCAACACTGCTTTTAATGTATACAATGGTACTCAACTATATACAAAGCAATGTGATCACACTGTTCAGAGAGAAAAACATAGATTTAAAGTAACCTATGACAGCCGCCTACTCACCTTTTCATCATTGGAAACCAGCAGCATCTCCATCCCAGTCTTTAACCTTTGGAGCTCCTGGTCTGTAGAAAGGAGTCATAGGTACATGATGGCAACTACACTATGTATGCAGTACCATAATATGACAATGCGTTTGCAATCTTTCATTTTCTACCCCATTTAGGCATATGTAAAATAGATGGCGCAGAGCTTCTCAGACGGAAAATGTCTCATCTAGCCAGGGAAAGTCAACAGTATGAGCTAGAGGTCCATACAATAAAGCAGAGAGAAAGTTGACAGGCAGCCATGTGCAATGGAAAAGACATCTTCTGAAAATGAAACTTAATCACTCAACTACAGTATACCACTAGTAGCAAGAGCACAATGCCATATCAAGGTTATGGTACTGGACACCAGTTGGCTGACATTAACAGATCAAGAGTCCCTTCCCAGTGGAAATTCTGTATTCTGATCAGTGATTCCATATACTCAGTTGAAGAAATGTGAGCTCATTAAAATGTTGCCAGACAGAGGAAGCCAAGGTACATTCCTGAGTTTGATTTTCTTGGAGCCCCACAACAGGGTATGCAAGACAGTGTGAAAGGAGTGCATTTAGGGAAGGGATAAGATGGTGAGGTTGAAAGCAATGTGTTAAAGTTGTTAAATAGTGTTAAGGCTTACGCTTGTTGTTGAGCCTTCTCCTGTACATATCCTCTAACAGTGGAAATGATGCAATGTGGAGAGAGAGAACCATTGTTAGACACCACTCGCATGCAGGCGCAGCATGTTATTGATCCATGACTGACAAAAACCTGTTGACAAGTCACCAAGAAAGGACACATTGCTCCTTCATTACAGAACAAACCCTGTATTAAAGTTACTCAGTTTGGAAGAAGCGTTTGTTTGGGTGCTTACCTCTCTCCGAGGTCTCAGTGGACAGTGGTCTGGCCAAGAGCTGTGTGTGCAGGCTGTCTATCTCAGCATTCTTACTGAGCAGGAGCTGCTGTAGGTCTGATAGCTCTGCCTGTGTGATTGGGGGGAGTCAGGAGCATGCATAAGCGAACACTCTTATGCTCTCAGAAAGACAACACATACATGACATAATCCTCATACAACTGTTGGAGACTAAGTTTAAATCAATGTTTATTGGTGGCGTAAACTGTTTAGCAGATGTTGTAGTAGGTACAGCAAAATGCTTGTCAGTACACACTCAAGCTTGAAATCTAAAGCTGATATTTACATGATTTGGCTGGTTCATCTTTCCAGAGCAGGCTATATGTTTATATAGGGCAGACTGAAGTTCATAGTAACGCATCCACAACCCACATGACCATATATAGCCTGATAATGTAGTCAAAAATGTGTTAGACTAGCAGTGATTAAAGTTAAAATACATATGAACAAAAAGGAGATTCATGTCTGTCCCGAGTGAAAGTTTTTTAAATGGCTCAATGAAGCAGTTCAGGAAAAGGTGAAATTGAGAGTTGGAGAGTGCAAGGGAGTGAAAGAGTGAGCAAAAGAGAGCCAGGTAGAGAGCCAGCGAGGTATGGCAATGGGGTGTGTTAACCAAGGCATTGTTTAACCGCCAAGAGAATGTGCCACCATTTAAATCCATTTCTACAAAGAAAATGGTCAGCAGATTTGTAAAGAAAATAAGCTTTTGTGAATGACTTTCGTGTCTGTATGACTCATCTAACTGGGCAGAAAAGCAGATTGGACAGAGTTTAGGAAAAGTGCAGTTAGCAGAGGAATCTGGGCACTACTAGTACAGTCTAGACATAACAGGAGAGGAGGTAGGCTAACGTATGTTTGTTATACCATTGTTGCTTTGAGTCTCCTCTCATACTGGGACTTCTGGTCTTCAAGATAGTCTACTTTCTCCTTGAGAAGTCTGAGCTCTTGAAGTTTGACCTGGGGACATTGATAAGAGGATATACAACTTGTAAATGTCGTTGTCACAAATGTACATCAACAGATAATGGCTTGTTTTAATAGTCTGGAGACTGTCAATTAGTCCATGAGTTCTATCTGCTAACTATTCTCACAACACCACAATGAAATGCCTCTTAAAAATGATGCAGTACAACCCTCTTATCTACACACTAAATGGGATTGCATTGAGTCTCATGAACTATGCATGTGCAAGTTTGGTGGTGAGGGGTTCCTTAGTGCAAGCACAGATGTAAGTGTCAGAGCCTTGGGATCATGCCATACACAGTGATGGACGACTACATGCTTAGGATCAAAAGTCATGCAGACATTCTCTGCCTACACTCTCGCTTCCACAGCAGCACTGCTCCTCAGAAGTACTGGAGCTATTCTCCACACCTGAGAATGGGATCACGTCAGGAGGCTCCTCCAGCCCACTGTCGTGTACCTCCTCTGGGCTACCATCACAGGCGAGCCCCTGGTCTGGGTTTTGGGCATCCGTGGACCAAGTGTCGCAGGCCTTCTGTAGGCTGCTGTCAGCCTGCCCTGTTTTCTCCCGGATCCTGCAATTGATCTCCTGCTGAAACCTACACATCTGCTCCTGCAGCTCACTAATCAAGTTTACGACACTCTGACACAAAGGGAAGAGAGAAATAAGGAACATTAAAATAAACACAGAGAGGAAGAATGAAAAAAGGACTGTGTGTGGTGTTCCTCAACGATATACTAACACTTTTTTACGTAATAAATGGAATGTTTAAAGCCATGCACTGTTTTGGGTTTAAATGTCTGAGTGAACCACAATGAGAAACAGCTCTGTGAGGTCTAAACACACTCTGGGCCTGTGAAGTAGTTTTGTCAGGGTAAATATGCTTATGACCTCCTGGAGTGAGAACAGAAGGTACCTAATCTCACACACACACACACACACACGTGTATGCTACTGCCACATGAAAGAAACCGTCTAGTCCATTAGAGCAAGGCAAGTTCTCATACTTAGAGCGTAAACAACCATAGAGCTATGCCTGGACTGTGGAAGTATCACATGGTGTCCAGTATAGAGGATACGACAGATATATGGAGAGCTGTCCACAGCTATATATAACCATGAGCTTAGTGACTGCTCCAGAGCAGGGAGGCCTCCAAAGTGAGAGTGTCAATGTGTGTGCGTATTCACATGCATACTGTATGCTTGAATGGTCACACATGGCACATCAGTGGAATGTTCAAAGCAGAGGTTTCATTCTCTCCAGAAAGCAGTCATAGGGAAGGCAGTGTGTGTACATGACCAGAGCAGAAAGACCATTGCACCGCATGTCCTTAAATTACTAAACCTACTGAATATCCTCTACATTACAAACCACAGGTATGGATCATTTCCTGTCTAAAGTGTTATGCTACTCAGTCTTGAAAGGGGTGGGGTTGCCTCATTTAACACCTTCCTCTGCATCTCACACAATAGGCCAGTCATGATTTCAGCAACATCAGGACTGTAGACTGAAACGTAAAACCTGTCGCAGAGTTAAAGTCTACTCACCCTCAGGTTTACCCAGTCATCCATCATGCCAGCACGGCTTCACATAGTATGTGCTCTGGGGCACAAAGGCTCATTGACAAGCCATGTTTTGCAATAGTTCGGAGGAAGATGTTGGACCTTCATGTGGTGATGGGTGTAGGTAACCCAACATACCATATGGGCTTAAGCAAACATACATTTCAGGTTGAACTAAAAACAGAGCTAGGACTCCCTAGGAATGAAACTTCTCTCCATGTAGTCCAGGAAGAGGGTAGAGTATATTTTACTCGGTCTTTAAAAAGTATGTTTGTCATAAAGTCAGCTGCTGAATACATGGTTGGGTCTCCTAAAACATGAACAGGACTTCTACATACACTCCTGTCATTTCCTCGTGAAGCTCACTTCACTAAACAGATGTCACAAGGGATATGAAACAAACCCCCTTAAGAGTCCTGACAGAATTAAACTTCCCTATACTTGTTCAAGCGCAACATTAGTCTAAAAACAAATAAAAACCTGCCAGTTGTTGTAATCACAGACATGCTAGTCTGTCTCAGGGACTCAACTCTGACCTCCTCAGTCATACCTAAGCTTAGTATTACTCATCATCCCTCCTTATGTGTGTGTGTCCTTACCTCTGCTTTGTGCTGCCTCTCTACTCCATGAAACTGTTTCTCCTCCATGTCCACCAGCTTCAGTTTCAGGTAGGACACCTCTCCCATCAGATTCAACTTCTGACTCTCCAGTGACGTCCTGCTAAGGAGCTCCTACCACCAGGGGAGACCCACGTGTTAATACACCAATCATGCAAATGGTTAAAGACCACACACACACACACACACACACACACACACACACACACACACACACACACACTGACCGTTAGAGACAGTAGTACAAAGACACCAATCCCAAACAGAACTTCTACTCTGGACACTAAATAAGCTATCGTCTAGCTCTGCTCAGTCCTCTCAAAGTCAGACAAACCCTCTGCTGTCAGACACAGTCCACAAAGCTAAATATACACAGCTTCTGGGCACTATTTTTACTGCCCCTCTCAAAGGCAAGCACAAAGCATGCAGAGGAGAGCGTAAAAGAGCCCACA